>NW_025746888.1:0-82314 GCF_021184085.1 Oncorhynchus gorbuscha
CCCTCCTTCCCTTCCCTCTCCCTCCCTCCCTCCCTCCCTCCCTCCCTCCCTCCCTCCCTCCCTCCCTCCCTTCCCTAACTTACATCAGGACTTAACCTACATCAGGACATAACCTACATCAGGACTTAACCTACATCAGGACTTAACCTACATCAGGACATAACTTACATCAGGACTTAACCTACATCAGGACATAACCTACATCAGGACTTAACCTACATCAGGACATAACCTACATCAGGACTTAACCTACATCAGGACATAACCTACATCAGGACTTAACCTACATCAGGACATAACTTACATCAGGACTTAACCTACATCAGGACATAACCTACATCAGGACTTAACCTACATCAGGACTTAACCTACATCAGGACTTAACCTACATCAGGACTTAACCTACATCAGGACTTAACCTACATCAGGGTTCTTCAATAGTGGGCTGCAGGCCAGATTCATCCCAACGGGTGATTTTATTTCGCACTCCAAGTAATTTTTGTTTTTTGTTTTTTTGTTGTTGCACATAAACGACGGTAAAATCACCAGGTTATCAGCTCAGAGGGGTAAAATCACCAGGTTATCAGCTCAGAGGGGTAAAATCACCAGGTTATCAGCTCAGAGGGGTAAAATCACCAGGTTATCAGCTCAGAGGGGTAAAATCACCAGGTTATCAGCTCAGAGGGGTAAAATCACCAGGTTATCAGCAGGTTATCAGCTCAGAGGGGTAAAATCAGGTTATCAGCTCAGAGGGGTAAAATCACCAGGTTATCAGCTCAGAGGGGTAAAATCACCAGGTTATATCAGCTCAGAGGGGTAAAATCACCAGGTTATCAGCTCAGAGGGGTAAAATCAGCTCAGGTTATCAGCTCAGAGGGGTAAAATCACCAGGTTATCAGCTCAGAGGGGTAAAATCACCAGGTTATCAGCTCAGAGGGGTAAAATCACCAGGTTATCAGCTCAGAGGGGTAAAATCACCAGGTTATCAGCTCAGAGGGGTAAGCTCAGAGGGGTAAAATCACCAGGTTATCAGCTCAGAGGGGTAAAATCACCAGGTTATCAGCTCAGAGGGGTAAAATCACCAGGTTATCAGCTCAGAGGGGTAAAATCACCAGGTTATCAGCTCAGAGGGGTAAAATCACCAGGTTATCAGCTCAGAGGGGTAAAATCACCAGGTTATCAGCTCAGAGGGGTAAAATCACCAGGTTATCAGCTCAGAGGGGTAAAAAAATCAGCCAGAGGGGTAAAAGGTTATCAGCTCAGAGGGGTAAAATCACCAGGTTATCAGCTCAGAGGGGTAAAATCACCAGGTTATCAGCTCAGAGGGGTAAAATCACCAGGTTATCAGCTCAGAGGGGTAAAATCACCAGGTTATCAGCTCAGAGGGGTAAAATCACCAGGTTATCAGCTCAGAGGGGTAAAATCACCAGGTTATCAGCTCAGAGGGGTAAAATCACCAGGTTATCAGCTCAGAGGGGTAAAATCACCAGGTTATCAGCTCAGAGGGGTAAAATCACCAGGTTATCAGCTCAGAGGGGTAAAATCACCAGGTTATCAGCTCAGAGGGGTAAAATCACCAGGTTATCAGCTCAGAGGGGTAAAATCACCAGGTTATCAGCTCAGAGGGGTAAAATCACCAGGTTATATCAGCTCAGAGGGGTAAAATCACCAGGTTATCAGCTCAGAGGGGTAAAATCACCAGGTTATATCAGCTCAGAGTGACTGTAATGTAAGAAATCTGTTCCCAAGTGTCCCCACACACACTGTAAATAGAGAGACACGTCACCGTATCTCCATGTCATCAAGGTTTTGAAATGATTCTGTTTTTGTCAAGTGTTGTCTCTGTTTGGGGTTGTTGCGGTCAGTTGGCAGTGGACACGTTATTTATAATTATGCTCCGCCTCCCACGACCATCTGCTGAAGAAAAACAACGAGTCCCGTGTCATGTCATTGGGGAGCACTGACCTACACAGCCAATGCAACTTCCTCATTGTCCCTCAACCAGGCTGTCATGTCATTGACAAGCCATACCAACAGTAACAATAGTAGACGGTGGTAATGTTATCTCAACGTTTAGCCAAAGAAGTGGCTAAGATAGATTTAACCGAGCAAAACCAGCCTGTCTAATGTAAGAGTTGTGACTGAGTTCATTCTCACCTGGGCTGCGTCGTACCCATAGGTTTCTATGGTGGGAGCAAGAGCACAGTGAAAACCCACCCTCACCTATAGAGGGTGCTGTTGTGACTACTGTAGAGACCATTGCAAAACAGTGTTTTTAGTGAGAAATAAAGATATTTCGATATATATATATATATAAAAAAATGATGTATATATTCCTGCCTTTTCTTATTTTTGAAAATGTTGTTGGATGAGGGAGGTCGTCCTCCTCTGTTCCACAGTCCGCCCTTTCTGTTCTTCAGTCAATGCATCTCTTCTCTTGGACAGCCACAATACATTCCTATCTATACATACAGTAGACTACATGTCTACGCTCACCTGACCAAAGATGGGGTAGGTTCTTCTCCTCCTTCACTTCCACAACACGTATAGACCTCTACACACCTGACTATACACCTCTATGTATACACACAGTCTCTATAGACCTCTATAAACCTCTATGTATACACACAGTCTCTATAGACCTCTATACACCTCTATGTATACACACAGTCTCTATAGACCTCTATACACCTCTATGTATACACACAGTCTCTATAGACCTCTATACACCTCTATGTATACACACAGTCTCTATAGACCTCTATACACCTCTATGTATACACACAGTCTCTATAGACCTCTATACACCTCTATGTATACACACAGTCTCTATAGACCTCTATACACCTCTATGTATACACACAGTCTCTATAGACCTCTATACACCTCTATGTATACACACAGTCTCTATAGACCTCTATACACCTCTATGTATACACACAGTCTCTATAGACCTCTATACACCTCTATGTATACACACAGTCTCTATAGACCTCTATACACCTCTATGTATACACACAGTCTCTATAGACCTCTATACACCTCTATGTATACACACAGTCTCTATAGACCTCTATACACCTCTATGTATACACACAGTCTCTATAGACCTCTATACACCTCTATGTATACACACAGTCTCTATAGACCTCTATACACCTCTATGTATACACACAGTCTCTATAGACCTCTACACACAGTCTCTATAGACACCTCTATGTATACACACAGTCTCTATAGACCTCTACACACCTCTATGTATACACACAGTCTCCATAGACCTCTACACACCTGACTATACACCTCTATGTATACACACAGTCTCTATAGACCTCTATACACCTCTATGTATACACACAGTCTCTATAGACCTCTACACACCTCTATGTATACACACAGTCTCTATAGACCTCTATACACCTCTATGTATACACACAGTCTCTATAGACCTCTACACACCTCTATGTATACACACAGTCTCTATAGACCTCTATACACCTCTATGTATACACACAGTCTCTATAGACCTCTATACACCTCTATGTATACACACAGTCTCTATAGACCTCTATACACCTCTATGTATACACACAGTCTCTCTATAGACCTCTACACACTCTATGTATACACACAGTCTCTATAGACCTCTACACACCTCTATGTACACACAGTCACAGTCTCTATATACACACAGTCTCTATACACCTCTACCTCTATGTATACACACAGTCTCTATAGACCTCTATACACCTCTATGTATACACACAGTCTCTATAGACTATACACCTCTATGTATACACACAGTCTCTATAGACTCTATAAACTATGTATACACACAGTCTCTATATACCTCTATACACCTCTATGTATACACACAAGTCTCTATAGACCTCTATACACTCTATGTATACACACAGTCTCTATAGACCTCTATACACCTCTATGTAACACACAGTCTCTATAGACACTAACACCTCTATGTATACACACAGTCCTGAACAATACACCTCTATACTTCTACCTGAACACACAACAGGCCTCTATATACACTTCTAATACACAACAGGTCTCTCTACCAATACACACCTGAACACAACAGGCCTCTATATACACCAATACACTTCTACCTGAACACACAACAGGCCTCTATATACTATACACCAATACACAGGCCTCTACCTGAACTAAACCACAACAGGCCTCTATATACACCAATACACTTCTACCTGAACACCACAACAGGCCTCTATATACACCAATACACTTCTACCTGAACACCACAACAGGCCTCTATATACACCAATACACTTCTACCTGAACACCACAACAGGCCTCTATATACACCAATACACTTCTACCTGAACACCACAACAGGCCTCTATATACACCAATACACTTCTACCTGAACACCACAACAGGCCTCTATATACACCAATACACTTCTACCTAAACACCACAACAGGCCTCTATATACACCAATACACTTCTACCTGAACACCACAACAGGCCTCTATATACACCAATACACTTCTACCTGAACAACACAACAGGCCTCTATACACCCAATACACTTCTACCCTATAAACACCACAACAGGCCTCTATATACACCAATACACTTCTACCTGAACCCACAACACTCCCTCTATAGACCCAATCCACTTCTCCTGAACACACAGTCCCCCACTCCCTCCTATGTATACCCCCTCCCACTCCCTCCACCTCCATGCCCCCCCATTCCCTCCTACATGCCCCCACCCTCCCACCCTCCTAAACATGCCAACACTCCCTCCTATATGACCCCTCCACACCTCTCCTACATGCCCCCCCCACTCCCTCTATAGACCCTATACACTCCTACATGCCCCCCTCACACTCCCTCCTACATGCCCCCCCCACTCCCACACCTGCCCCCCCACTCCCTCCTACATGCCCCCACACTCCCTCCTATAGACTCCTCCAATACACTTCTCCTACAACTCCCTATAGACTCTATACCTCCTTCATGCCCCCACACTCCCTCCTACATGCCCCCCACTATGTATACCTCCCTCCTATGCCCCCCTATACACTCCTCATACACCCTGAACTCCCACAACATGCCTCTATATCCCTCCAATACACTTCTCCCTGAACCCCACAACAGGCCTCTATATACACCAATACACTTCTACCTGAACACCACAACGGGCCTCTTATACACCAATACACTTCTACCTGAACAACACAACAGGCCTCTATATACACCAATACACTTCTCCTCTATATACACCAATCACCCTCTATGCCCCCCTCCACTCCCTCCCTGAACATCCAACATGCCCCCCCCACTCCCTCCTTCATGCCCCCCCACTCCCTCCTCATGCCCCCCACTCCCTCCACATGCCCACTGCCCTCCATGACCTGTAAAACTTTTTTATTTTTGTTCTTCCACATCCTTACGGGCCTCCTGACCCTTTATCAGCTGATCATGGACTGGCTTCCTGTCGTTGAGTTCCTTGTTTATTTATTCGTTGTTTGTTTATTGTAATTGAGCTTGACAGTGTGCACGTCGTGAATGTTCCTCAGCGATCAACTATTTTGTCATGTGGTTCTGTTAAGATGTCAGTTCTATTTGTGCAACACCCCCCTGTGCTTACCCTCCCTCAGCCCCATCCCAACACCCCCCTGTGCTTACCCACCCTCAGGCCCATCCCAATACACACCCCTCTGCTTACCCTCCCTCAGCCCCATCCCAACACCCCCTCTGCTTACCCTCCCTCAGCCCCATCCCAAAACCCCCCTCTGTTACCCTCCCTCAGCCCCACTCCCTGTTTTACAGTCATGAGGTTATTGGAAGTGTTCCTATAGTATATCTATGTATCTATATGTATATTCTGAACTTTCCCTTCCTTTCTTTGATGCTGTATTCTCTGCTGTTTGCATGGTAGTGTACAGCAGGAATGGTCAACTCAGGGTTGGGCTCCATTCCATTTAAACTACAGTCCATTCAGGAAGTACCCTGAAATTCCAATTCCAATCATCTTCAATGCTTTTCAACTATGAATATGCATGAATGCATGAAACCTTCGTCTTTCTTTGTTTACAGATATCTCTCTCTCTCTCTCTCTCTCTCTCTCTCTCTCTCTCTCTCTCTCTCTCTCTCTCTCTCTCTCTCTCTCTCTCTCTCTCTCTCTCTCTCTCTCTCTCTCTCTCTCTCTCTCTCTCTC
This sequence comes from Oncorhynchus gorbuscha, assembly GCF_021184085.1. Taxonomy (NCBI): domain Eukaryota; kingdom Metazoa; phylum Chordata; class Actinopteri; order Salmoniformes; family Salmonidae; genus Oncorhynchus; species Oncorhynchus gorbuscha. Next base: position 6,209 of record NW_025746888.1, read on the forward strand.
TCTCTCTCTCTCTCTCTCTCTCTCTCTCTCTCTCTGTCTCTGTCTCTGTCTCTGTCTCTGTCTCTGTCTCTCTTTCTCTCTCTCTCTCTTTCTCTCTTTCTCTCTTTCTCTCTTTTCTCTTTCTCTCTCTAGTTGAACAATCATTTGCTTCGGTGAGAAGAGGAAGAAGAACGAGGTTAAAATGTCTCTGAACGTTCCGGGCCTGATCGTCATGGCGATCTTCTACTTGCTGATCCTAGGCACGGGGATCTGGGCCTCAATGCGCTCCAAGAAGGTGGAGAGGAAGTGTACAGGGTCGGACGGGATGGAGATCACGCTGCTCGCCGGACGCAACATCAACCTGCTGGTGGGGATCTTCACTCTGACTGGTAAGCAGCCAATCAGATTGGGGCTTGTAGAGACCATGCCCAAACAGAGTGGGGTTTACTGTTACCGTAAACCTGACAAGTATCTTCAATATACTGGTCGGAATCATCACACTGATTGGTGGGATGGGGGGAAAGAGGAAGGGAAAGAGGGGGGAGGGAAGGAGGGAGGGAGGGAGGGAGAGAGGGAGGGAAAGAGGGAAAGAGGGAGGGAGGGAAAGAGGGAAGGAGGGAAGGAGAGAGGGAGGGAAAGAGGGAGGGAAAGAGGGAATTAGGGAGGGAAGGAGGGAAAGAGAGAGGGAGGGAAAGTGGAAGGGAAAGAGGGAGGGAAGGAGGGAAGGAGAGAGGGAGGGAGGGAAAGAGGGAGGGACAGAGGGAAAGAGGGAGGGAGGGAAGGAGGGAAGGAGAGAGGGAGGGAGGGAGGGAAAGAGGGAGGAACAGAGGGAAAGAGGGAGGGAGGGAAGGAGGGAAGGAGAGAGGGAGGGAAAGAGAGAGGTAGGGAAGGAAGGAGAGAGGGAGGGAAAGAGGGAGGGAGGGAAGGAGAGAGGGAGGGAAAGAGGGAAAGAGGGAGGGAGGGAAGGTTAGAGGGAGGGAAAGAGGGAGGGAAAGAAGGAGAGAGGGAGGGAAAGAGGGAAAAGGGAGGGAGGGAGGGGGAGAGGGAGGGGGAGAGAGGGAGGGAAGGAGGAGGGAGGGAGGGAGGGAGGGAGGGAAAGGGGGAAAGAGGGAGGGAAGGAGAGAGGGAGGGAAGGAGGGAGGGAGGGAATGAGAGAGGGAGGGAAGGAGGGAGGGAAGGAGAGAGGGAGGGAAGGAAGGAGAGAGGGAGGGAAAGAGATTGCAGCATAGAAATAGATAAGACATGAAGGATCAGTTTATTCTGAGAGCTTTTACACAAATATCAACAACTGCATATCTGTTTACGAGCACTGGGGGAAGTGTTGAATATCAGATGTCTTTCGACTGCAGGCCTACTGGACGCCACTAAACATCTGTTAACTTGTCACTGACAGCTTGTTGGTAGTTAGTTGAGCGTCTACAGTGGGACTCTCAGAAGTAGGTGTTACTGCATTGGTATGTATTGGCCCATGTTTATGTGTGTTTTTCTCTCCTCTCTCCCACTCTCTCTCCCTCTCTCCCACTCTCTCTCCCTCTCTCCCACTCTCTCTCCTCTCTCCCACTCTCTCTCCCTCTCTCCCTCTCTCCCACTCTCTCTCCCTCTCTCCCACTCTCTCTCCCTCTCTCCCACTCTCTCTCCCACCTCCCTCTCCCTCCCTCCCTCCCTCCCTCCCTCCCTCCCTCCCTCCCTCCCTCCCTCCCTCCCTCCCTCCCTCCCTCCCTCCCTCCCTCCCTCCCTCTCCTCCCTACAGCTACGTGGGTTGGAGGAGGGTTTATCCTGGGTATAGCGGAGGCTGTCTACAACCCTACCCTGGGTCTGGTCTGGGCTCTGATGCCAGTCCCCTACGTACTCACCTTCTTCCTGGGTGAGTCATATGACCTCTAACCTCTAACCCCACGGTCTGATCCTGGTACTAATAGCTGATGTGAGCTGTATATACGGAAGAGGGGCCCAATTTTAGACGTATCTTCACCTCATCCACTCTAGCACTAACCCTTATGTGACCCAGTAACACAGTTCTAAACACACCTGTGTGCTATGAGGTCATCTGGAAACGTGCTCAGCAGAAACAGGATACACGTTATGAAACAGTAGAGTGAGGTACTAAACGTGCTCAGCAGAAACAGGATACGCGTAATGGAACAGTAGAGTGAGGTACTAAACGTGCTCAGCAGAAACAGGATACGTGTTATGAAACAGTAGAGTGAGGTACTAAACGTGCTCAGCAGAAACAGGATACACGTTATGAAACAGTAGAGTGAGGTACTAAAGCTAAGAAATGTTCTCTGCCCTTATCGACTGTGGCACAGATAGGGCTCTGGTCTAAAGTAGTGCACTATAATAGGGAATAGGGCTCTGGTCTATAGTAGTGCACTATATAGGGAATAGGGCTCTGGTCTATAGTAGTGCACTATAATAGGGAATAGGGCTCTGGTCTATAGTAGTGCACTATATAGGGAACAGGGCTCTGGTCTAAAGTAGTGCACTATATAGGGAATAGGGCTCTGGTCTAAAGTAGTGCACTATAATAGGGAACAGGGCTCTGGTCTAAAGTAGTGCACTATAATAGGGAATAGGGCTCTGGTCTAAAGTAGGGCACTATATAGGGAACAGGGCTCTGGTCTAAAGTAGTGCACTATATACGGAATAGGGCTCTGGTCTAAAGTAGTGCACTATAATAGGGAATAGGGCTCTGGTCTAAAGTAGGGCACTATATAGGGAACAGGGCTCTGGTCTAAAGTAGTGCACTATATACGGAATAGGGCTCTGGTCTAAAGTAGTGCACTATATAGGGAATAGGGCTCTGGTCTAAAGTAGTGCACTATAATAGGGAATAGGGCTCTGGTCTAAAGTAGTGCACTATATAGGGAATAGGGCTCTGGTCTAAAGTAGTGCACTATATAGGGAATAGGGCTCTGGTCTAAAGTAGTGCACTATATAGGGAATAGGGCTCTGGTCTAAAGTAGTGCACTATATAGGGAATAGGGCTCTGGTCTAAAGTAGTGCACTATATAGGGAATAGGGCTCTGGTCTAAAGTAGTGCACTACTATACGGAATAGGGCTCTGGTCTATATACGGAAAGGGCTCTGGTCTAAAGTGCACTATATAGGGAACAAGGCTCTGGTCTAAAGCAGTGCACTATATAGGGAATAGGGCTCTGGTCTAAAGTAGTGCACTATATAGGGAATAGGGCTCTGGTCTAAAGTAGTGCGCTATATATGGAATAGGGCTCTGTTCTAAAGTAGTGCACTATATAGGGAATAGGGCTCTGGTCACTAGTAGTTCACTATATAGAGAATAGGGCTCTGGTCTAAAGTAGTGCACTATATAGGGAACAGGGCTCTGGTCTAAAGTAGTGCACTATATAGGGAATAGGGCTCTGGTCTAAAGTAGTGCACTATATAGGGAATAAGGCTCTGGTCTAAAGTATGGGCCCTGTTCAAACTACACCCTACTCCCCTATGGGCCCTGGTCAAACTACACCCTACTCCCCTATGGGCCATGGTCAAACTACACCCTACTCCCCTATGGGCCCTGTTCAAACTGCACCCTACTCCCAACTGGGCCCTGTTCAAACTACACCCTACTCCCCTCTGGGCCCTGTTCAAACTGCACCCTACTCCCAACTGGGCCCTGTTCAAACTACACCCTACTCCCCTCTGGGCCCTGGTCAAACTACACCCTACTCCCCTATGGGCCCTGTTCAAACTACACCCTACTCCCCTATGGGCCCTGGTCAAACTACACCCTACTCCCCTCTGGGCCCTGGTCAAACTACACCCTACTCCCCTATGGGCCCTGGTCAAACTACACTCTACTCCCCTATGGGACCTGGTCAAACTACACCCTAATCCCCTTTGGGCCCTGGTTAAACTACACCCTACTCCCCTATGGGCCCTGGTCAAACTACACCCTACTCCCCTCTGGGCCCTGTTCAAACTACACCCTTCTCCCCTCTGGGCCCTGTTCAAACTACACCCTACTCCCCTCTGGGCCATGTTCAAACTACACCCTACTCCCCTCTGGGCCCTGGTTAAACTACACCCTACTCCCCTATGGGCCCTGGTCAAACTAAACCCTACTCCCCTATGGGCCCTGTTCAAACTACACCCTACTCCCCTATGGGCCCTGTTCAAACTACACCCTACTCCCCTATTGGCCCTGGTCTAACTACACCCTACTCCCCTATGGGCCCTGGTCAAACTACACCCTACTCCCCTATGGGCCCTGGTCAAACTACACCCTACTCCCCTATTGGCCCTGGTCAAACTACACCCTACTCCCCTATGGGCCCTGGTCAAACTACACCCTACTCCCCTATGGGCCCTGGTCAAACTACACCCTACTCCCCTATGGGCCCTGTTCAAACTACACCCTACTCCCCTATGGGCCCTGGTCAAACTACACCCTACTCCCCTATGGGCCCTGGTCAAACTACACCCTTCTCCCCTCTGGGCCCTGTTCAAACTACACCCTACTCCCCTATGGGCCATGTTCAAACTACACTCTGCTCTCCTCTGGGCCCTGGTCAAACTACACCCTACTCCCCTATGGGCCCTGTTCAAACTACACCCTATTCCCCTATGGGCCCTGGTCAAACTACACCCTACTCCCCTACGGGCCTGTTCAAACTACACCCTATTCCCCTATGGGCCATGTTCAAACTACACCCTACTCCCCTATGGGCCCTGTTCAAACTACACCCTACTCCCCTATGGGCCCTGTTCAAACTACACCCTACTCCCCTATGGGCCATGTTCAAACTACACCCTACTCCCCTATGGGCCCTGTTCAAACTACACCCTACTCCCCTATGGGCCCTGGTCAAACTACACCCTATTCCCCTATGGGCACTGGTCAAACTACACCCTACTCCCATATGGGCCCTGGTCAAACTACACCAAATCAAATCAAATCAAATGTATTTATATAGCCCTTCGTACATCAGCTGATATCTCAAAGTGCTGTACAGAAACGCAGCCTAAAACCCCAAACAGCAAGCAATGCAGGTGTAGAAGCACGGTGGCTAGGAAAAACTCCCTAGAAAGGCCAAAACCTAGGAAGAAACCTAGAGAGGAACCAGGCTATGTGGGGTGGCCAGTCCTCTTCTGGCTGTGCCGGGTGGAGATTATAACAGAACATGGCCAAGATGTTCAAATGTTCATAAATGACCAGCATGGTCGAATAATAACAAGGCAGAACAGTTGAAACTGGAGCAGCAGCACAGTCAGGTGGACTGGGGACAGCAAGGAGTCATCATGTCAGGTAGTCCTGGGGCACGGTCCTAGGGCTCAGGTCCTCCGAGAGAGAGAAAGAAAGAAGGAGAGAATTAGAGAACGCACACTTAGATTCACACAGGACACCGAATAGGACAGGAGAAGTACTCCAGATATAACAAACTGACCCTAGCACCCTGACACAAACTACTGCAGCATAAATACTGGAGGCTGAGACAGGAGGAGTCAGGAGACACTGTGGCCCCATCCGAGGACACCCCCGGACAGGGCCAAACAGGAAGGATATAACCCCACCCACTTTGCCAAAGCACAGCCCCCACACCACTAGAGGGATATCTTCAACCACCAACTTACCATCCTGAGACAAGGCTGAGTATAGCCCACAAAGATCTCCACCACGGCACAACCCAAGGGGGGGTGCCAACCCAGACAGGATGACCACAACAGTGAATCAACCCACTCAGGTGACGCACCCCCTGCAGGGACGGCATGAGAGAGCCCCAGTAAGACAGTGACTCAGCCCCTGTAATAGGGTTAGAGGCAGAGAATCCCAGTGGAAAGAGGGGAACCGGCCAGGCAGAGACAGCAAGGGCGGTTCGTTGCTCCAGAGCCTTTCCGTTCACCTTCCCACTCCTGGGCCAGACTACACTCAATCATATGACCCACTGAAGAGATGAGTCTTCAGTAAAGACTTAAAGGTTGAGACCAAGTTTGCGTCTCTGACATGGGTAGGCAGACCGTTCCATAAAAATGGAGCTCTATAGGAGAAAGCCCTGCCTCCAGCTGTTTGCTTAGAAATTCTAGGGACAATTAGGAGGCCTGTGTCTTGTGACCGTAGCATACGTGTAGGTATGTACGGCAGGACCAAATCAGAGAGATAGGTAGGAGCAAGCCCATGTAATGCTTTGTAGGTTAGCAGTAAAACCTTGAAATCAGCCCTTCCTTTGACAGGAAGCCAGTGTAGAGAGGCTAGCACTGGAGTAATATGATCAAATTTTTGGGTTCTAGTCAGGATTCTAGCAGCCGTATTTAGCACTAACTGAAGTTTATTTAGTGCTTTATCCGGGTAGCCGGAAAGTAGAGCATTGCAGTAGTCTAACCTAGAAGTGACAAAAGCATGGATTAATTTTTCTGCTTTATTTTTGGACAGAAAGTTTCTGATTTTTGCAATATTACGTAGATGGAAAAAAGCTGTCCTCGAAATGGTCTTGATATGTTCTTCAAAAGAGAGATCAGGGTCCAGAGTAACGCCGAGGTCCTTCACAGTTTTATTTGAGACGACTGTACAACCATTAAGATTAATTGTCAGATTCAACAGAAGATCTCTTTGTTTCTCGGGACCTAGAACAAGCATCTCTGTTTTTTCCGAGTTTAATAGTAGAAAGTTTGCAGCCATCCACTTCCTTATGTCTGAAACACATGCTTCTAGAGAGGGCAATTTTGGGGCTTCACCATGTTTCATTGAAATGTACAGCTGTGTGTCATCCGCATAGCAATGAAAGTTAACATTATGTTTTCGAATAACATCCCCAAGAGGTAAAATGTATAGTGAAAACAATAGTGGTCCTAAAATGGAACCTTGAGGAACACCAACATTTACAGTTGATTTGTCAGAGGACAAACCATTCACAGAGACAAACTGATATCTTTCCGACAGATAAGATCTAAACCAGGCCAGAACATGTCCGTGTAGACCAATTTGGGTTTCCAATCTCTCCAAAAGAATGTGGTGATCGATGGTATCAAAAGCAGCACTAAGCACGCATACACCCTACTCCCCTATGGGCCCTGGTCAAACTACACCCTACTCCCCTCTGGGCCCTGGTCAAACTACACCCTACTCCCCTCTGGGCCCTGGTCAAACTACACCCTACTCCCCTCTGGGCCCTGGTCAAACTACACCCTACTCCCCTCTGGGCCCTGGTCAAACTACACCCTACTCCCCTATGGGCCCTGGTCAAACTACACCCTACTCCCCTCTGGGCCCTGGTCAAACTACACCCTACTCCCCTATGGGCCCTGGTCAAACTACACCCTACTCCCCTATGGGCCCTGGTCAAACTACACCCTACTCCCCTATGGGCCCTGGTCAAACTACACCCTACTCCCCTCTGGGCCCTGGTCAAACTACAGGGAATAGGGTGCCATTTGGAACGTGACTGGATCGCTGGAGCAGAATGCTCCCAACGCACGCGCACACGCACACGCACACGCACGCACACGCACACACATACATGCACACGCACGCACACGCACACACATACATGCACACGCACGCACACGCACACGCACACGCACGCACACGCACACACATACATGCACACTCACGCACACGCACACACATACATGCACACGCACGCACACGCACACGCACACGCACACGCACACGCACATGCACACATTGGTGCTGTTTGGATCCATTGTTTATCCACTCCGCTGGCAATAACAGAACAGAAACAGGTGTTGTGTTATCAGAGGTCACACCTGTTTGTTTTATGTTTTATTATCCCGCCTCTCTCTCCCCCTCCATCCCCCTCTTCCTCTCTCTCCCCCCTCCATCCCCCTCTTCCTCTCTCTCCCCCTCCATCCCCCTCTTCCTCTCTCTCCCCCTCCATCCCCCTCTTCCTCTCTCTCCCCTCCATCCCCCTCTTCCTCTCTCTCTCATCCCCTCTTCCTCTCTCTCTCCCCCCTCTTCCTCTCTCTCCCCCTCTTCTTCTCGCTCCCCCTCCATCCCTCGCTCTATCCCCCTCTCTCTTCCCCCTCCATCCCCCTCTTCCTCTCTCTCCCATTCTTCCTCTCTCTCTCTCTCTCTCTCTCCTCCCTCCATACCCCTCTTCCTCTCTCTCCCCCCTCTTCCTCTCTCTCCTCTCTCTCTCCCTCTCCACCCTCTCTTCTCCCCCTCCACCCCCTCCGCTCTCTTCCCCCTCCATCCCCCTCCTCTCTCTCTCCCCTCCATGCCCCTCCTCCTCTCTCTCCCCTCCTCCTCTCTCTCCCCCATCCCCATACTCCTCTCTCTCACCCTCTATCCCCCTCCTCCTCTCTATCCCCCCCTCCTCTCCTCTCTATCCCCCCTCCCCCCCCCTCCATCCCCATCCCCCTCCTCCTCCCCCTCTCCCCCTTCTCCTCCTCCTCTCCCCCTCCTCCTCCTCCTCTCTCTCTCCCCGCCCTCTATCTCCCTCCTCCTCTCTCTCCCCCTCTCTATCACCCTCCTCCTCTCTCTCCCCCTCCATCCCCATACTCCTCCCCATCCCCCCCCTCCCCCTCCTCTCTCCCCCTCCATCCCCCTCTCCTCCTCTCTCTCCCACCATCCCTCTCTATCCCCCTGCTCCTCTCTCTCCACCCTCCGTCCCTACACTCCTCTCCCCCTCCCCCCCTCTATCCCCCTCCCCCTCCTCTCTCTCCCCCCCATACTCCTCTCCCCCCCAACCCCATCCCCCTCCTCCTCTCCCTCCCTCCTCCTCTCTCTCCCCCTCCATCCCCCTCTCCTCCTCTCTCTCCCCCTCCATCCCCCTCCTCCTCCTCTCTCTCCCCCTCCATCCCCCTCCTCTCTCTCCCCCTCCCCCTCCATCCCCCTTCTCCCTCCCCCTCCATCCCCCTCTCCTCCTCTCTCTCACCCCTCCATCCCCTTCTCCTCCTCTCCCCCCATCCCCCCCTCCATCCACCTCCTCTCTCTCCCCCTCCATCCCCCCCCTCCTCCCTCCCCCCTCCATCCCCCTCTCCTCCCTCTCTCTCCCCCTCCATCCCCCTCCCCCCCCCCATCTCTCCTCCTCTCTCTCCCCCTCCATCCCCCTCCATCTCTCTCCCCCTCCATCCCCCTCCTCCTCTCTCCCCCCCCTCCATCCCCCTCTCCTCCTCTCTCTCCCCCTCCATCCCCCTCCATCTCTCTCCCCCTCCATCCCCCTCCTCTCTCTCCCCCTCCATCCATCCCTCTCCCCCTCCATCCCCCTCCATCCCCTCCTCTCTCTCACCCCCCTCCATCCTCCCCCTCCTCTCCCCCTCCCCCCCCCTCTCTCTCCCCCTCCATCCCCCTCCTCTCTCTCCCCCTCCATCCCCCTCCTCTCTCTCCCCCTCCATCCCCCTCCTCCTCTCTCCCCCTCCATCCCCCCCTCTCTATCCCCCTCTACCCCCTCCTCTCTCTCCCCCTCATCCCCCCCTCTCTCTCTCCCCTCCATCCCCCTCCTCCTCCTCCCCTCCATCCCCCTCTCCTCTCTCCCCCTCCATCCCCCTCCTCTCTCTCCCCCTCCATCCCCTCCTCTCTCTCCCCCTCCAACCTCCTCTCCTCCTCTCTCCCCCCCTCCTCTCTCTCCCCCTCCATCCCCCTCCTCCCCCTCCCCTCCATCTCCCTCCTCTCTCTCCCCCTCCATCCCCCTCCTCCTCCCTCCCCCTCCATCCCCCCCTCCCCCCCTCCTCTCTCTCCCCCTCCATCCAACCTCCTCCTCTCTCCACCCTCCATCCCCCCCTCCTCTCTCTCCCCCTCCATCCCCCTCCTCTCTCTCCCCCTCCATCCTCCTCTCCTCCTCTCTCCCCCCTCCTCTCTCTCCCCCCTCCATCCCCCTCCTCCCCCTCCCCTCCATCCCCCTCCTCTCTCTCCCCGCTCCATCCCCCTCCTCCTCCCTCCCCTCCATCCCCCTCCCTCTCTCTCCCCCTCCATCCAACCTCCTCCTCTCTCCCTCCATCTCTCCACCCTCCATCCCCCTCCTCTCTCTCCCCCTCCTCCCCCTCCTCTCCTCCCCCACCATCCCCCTCTCCTCCTCTCTCTCACCCCTCCATCCCCATACTCCTCTCTCTCCCCCTCCATCCCCCTCCTCTCTCTCACCCTTCCATCCCCATACTCCTCTCTCTCCCCCTCCATCCCCCTCTCCTCCTCTCTCTCACCCCTCCATCCCCATACTCCTCTCTCTCACCCCTCCATCCCCATACTCCTCTCTCTCCCCCTCCATCCCCCTCTCCTCCTCTCTCTCACCCCTCCATCCCCATACTCCTCTCTCTCACCCCTCCATCCCCATACTCCTCTCTCTCCCCCTCCATCCCCCTCTCCTCCTCCTCTCTCTCCCCCTCCATCCCCCTCCTCTCTCTCCCCCCACCATCCCCCTCTCCTCCTCTCTCTCACCCCTCCATCCCCATACTCCTCTCTCTCCCCCTCCATCCCCCTCCTCTCTCTCACCCTTCCATCCCCATACTCCTCTCTCTCCCCCTCCATCCCCCTCTCCTCCTCTCTCTCACCCCTCCATCCCCATACTCCTCTCTCTCCTCCCCCCTCCATCTCCCCCTCCATCCTCTCTCTCTCTCCCCTCCATCCGCCTCCTCCTCTCTCTCCCCCTCCATCCGCCTCCTCCCTCTCTCCCCCTCCATCCCCCTCTCTCTCTCCCCCTCCATCCGCCTCCTCCTCTCTCTCCCCCTCCATCCGCCTCCTCTCTCTCTCTCCCCCTCCATCCGCCTCCTCTCTCTCTCCCCCTCCATCCGCCTCCTCCTCTCTCTCCCCCTCCATCCGCCTCCTCCTCTCTCTCCCCCTCCATCCGCCTCTCCTCTCTCCCTCCCTCCATCCGCCTCCTCTCTCTCTCCCCCTCCATCCGCCTCCTCTCTCTCTCCCCCTCCATCCGCCTCCTCCTCTCTCTCCCCCTCCATCCGCCTCCTCCTCTCCTCCCCCTCCATCCGCCTCCTCTCTCTCCCCCTCCATCCCCCTCCCTCTCTCTCCCCCTCCATCCTCCTCCTCTCTCTCCCCACCATCCCCCTCTCCTCCTCTCTCTCCCCCTCCATCCTCCTCCTCTCTCTCCCCACCATCCCCCTCTCCTCCTCTCTCCCCCTCCATCCGCCTCCTCTCTCTCTCCCCCTCCATCCCCTCCTCCTCTCTCTCCCCCTCCATCCATCCTCCTCCTCTCTCTCCCCCTCCATCCTCCTCTCTCTCCCCCTCCATCCCCCTCCTCTCTCTCCCCCTCCATCCTCCTCCTCTCCTCCATCCCCCTCTCCTCCTCTCTCTCCCCCTCCATCCTCCTCCTCTCTCTCCCCACCATCCCCCTCTCCTCCTCTCTCTCCCTCTCTCCCCTCCCTCCTCCTCTCTCTCCCCTCCATCCCCCTCTCCTCCTCTCTCTCCCCCTCCATCCTCCTCCTCTCTCTCCCCACCATCCCCCTCTCCTCCTCTCTCTCCCTCTCCCCCTCTCCTCCTCTCTCTCCCCTCCATCCCCCTCTCCTCCTCTCTCTCACCCCTCCATCCCCCTCTCCTCCTCTCTCTCTCCCCCCTCCATCCGCCTCCTCCTCTCTCTCTTTTCTCTCTTTTCTGACGCAGGTGGTTTTTTCTTTGCCAAGCCAATGAGGGAAAACAAGTACGTGACGATGATGGATCCATTCCAGATAAAGTATGGCAACGTCCTGAGCAGCCTGCTCATCTTCCCAGCGCTCATTGCAGACGTCCTGTGGGTCGCTAGGACGCTGGTCAGCCTAGGTAACCAACTGTTTCAATGTTTTATTGTGGACCAAGAATGACCAACTGATACAACGTTTGAATGTTGCCTAGGTAACCAACTGGTCCTGCAGTACAGTATGTTCTCCAACCCTCGACACACACACACACCCCCACCCGCACGCACGCACGCGCACACACACACACACACACACACACACACACACACACACACACACACACACACACACACACACACACACACACACACACACACACACACACACACACACACACACACACACACACACACACACAATCTCTGAAGGGGCTAAAGAAAATATAAAAAAGAGATACTCCTCGTCAAACATTTAAATATATGGGGTGAAGTTCAAGTCAAAGCTCAAGAGCAGAGGTCAAAAGGTCACAGGCAGGCTGAAAAACCTAGTAGTCAGCGATGTGGCGATCTGACACTTTTCTGTTTAAGGTCGAAGGTGCGTCTTGGCCAGGCGGGCGGGGCGGGGCCGAGCTGGGCGGGGTGGGGCCGAGCTGGGTGGAGCCGAGCTGGGCGGGGCCGAGCTGGGCGGGGCGGGGCCGAGCTGACCCTGGCCCTGATTGGAGAGAGGTAGACCTGGATTTAGTCATGTTTATCTACTTATTGATTGATTCATTATTTTCTCTATTTTTTTTTTTTTTTTTTATATTTATTTGTGCATTATTATTATTATTTAATATTCTTTAGTTCCTTAGTTCTTAATAGTTGTGATGTAACCTGATGATGGTGATTTATGATGAATCTTCGAGTGAGAGAAGCAACTCAGAGACTCAGTAGGCTTCTTCCGATATGAACAGTTTTGCTTTCTTCTGTTTAAAATATACATTTTGGCCTTTTGCTTGACCATTGCTCTTCGGTTGCATCATGGACAGACAGTATGTACAGTTGAAGTCGGGAGTTTACATATACTTAGACAGGAGTCATTAATACTAGTTTTTCAACCGCTCCACAAATGTCTTGTTAACAAACTACAGTTTTGGCAAGTTGGTTAGGACATCTACTTTGTGCATGACACAAGTCATTTTTCCAACAATTGTTTACAGACTCCAGATTCCAGTGGGTCAGATGTTTACATACACTAAGTGGACTGTGCCTTTAAACAGCTTGGAAAATTCCAGAAAATGTTGTCATGGCTTTAGAAGCCTCTGATAGGCTAATTGACATCGTTTTGCCATCATGCGAAAATTAAAAGAAATCAACCAAGACATCAGGAAATAAATTGTAGACCTCCACGAGTCTGGTTCATCCTTGGGAGCAATTTCCAAACGCCTGAAGGTACCATGTTCATCTGTACAAACAATAGTACACAAGTATAAACACCATGGGACCACGCAGCCGTCATACCGCTCAGGAAGGAGATGTGTTCTGTCTCTTAGAGATGAACGTACTTTGGTGTGTAAAGTGCAAATCAATCCCAGAACAACAGCATAGGACCTTGTGAAGATGCTGGAGGAAACAGGTACAAAAGTATCTATATCCACAGTAAAACGAGTCCTATATCGACATAACCTGAAAGGCCACTCCGCAGGGAAGAAGCCACTGCTCCAAAACAGCAATAAAAAACCAGACTACGGTTTGCATCTACACATGGGGACAAAGATCGGACTTTTGGAGAAATGTCCTCTGCTCTGATGAAACTGTTTGGCCATAATGACCATCGATAAGTTTGGAAGAAGAAGGGTGGAGGCTTGCAAGCCGAAGAACACCATCCCAACCGTGAAGCACGGGGGTGGCAGCATCATGTTGTGGGGGTGCTTTGCTGCAGGAGATGGCATCATGAGGTTGGAAAATTATATATATTGAAGCAACATCTCAAGACATCAGTCAGGAAGTTAAAGCTTGGTCGCAAATGGGTCTTCCAAATGGACAATGACCCCAAGCATACTTGCTCAGGGCCATCACAAGCCCTGAGCAAGGAGGCCTGCAAACCTGACTCAGTTACAACAGCTCTGTCAGGAGGAATGGGCCAAAATTCACCCAGATTATTGTGGGAAGCTTGTGGAAGGCTACCTGAAACGTTTGACCCAAGTTAAGCAATTTAAAAGGCAATGCTACCAAATACTAATTGAGTGTATGTAAACATCTGACTCACTGGGAATGTGATGAAAGAAATCAAAGCTGAAATAAATCATTTTCTCTACTATTATTCTGACATTTCACATTCTTAATTAAAATAAGGTGGTGATCCTAATTGACCTAAGACAGGGAGTTTTTACAAGGATTAAATGTCAGGAATGATGAAAAACTGAGTTTAAATGTACTTGGCTAAGGTGTATGTAAACTTCCGACTTCAACTGTATGTATTTAAAAAAGTGACATTTATAATATGGACTGTTAATAGTATATAGCAATAGAAAAGTATCATACTGTACTTGACCAGGCTCACCACTGTTTCTAGGATATTACTTTAGTATTTGCAGTACATTTATGCAGTATTAGAACCAGCATTTAGTCTCCAGAAGGAGAAGCAGAGTGGTTCATCTATACAGCAGTAGGTTATCAGCTAATCACTGATAACGGTCAGTGAACATTCTATTGCTGATGATGCTCAGTGTTCTGAGTGTTCCGTAGCTCAGTGTTCCGTAGCTCAGTGTTCCGTAGCTCAGTGTTCCATATTTACATTTACATTTAAGTCATTTAGCAGACGCTCTTATCCAGAGCGACTTACAAATTGGTGCATTCACCTTATGACATCCAGTGGGACAGTCACTTAACAATAGTGCATCTAAAACTTAGGGGGGTGGGGTGAGAGGGATTACTTAACCTATCCTAGGTATTCCTTAAAGAGGTGGGGTTTCAGGTGTCTCCGGAAGGTGGTGATTGACTCCGCTGTCCTGGCGTCGTGAGGGAGTTTGTTCCACCATTGGGGGGCCAGGGCAGCGAACAGTTTTGACTGGGCTGAGCGGGAGCTGTACTTCCTCAGTGGTAGGGAGGCGAGCAGGCCAGAGGTGGATGAACGCAGTGCCCTTGTTTGGGTGTAGGGCCTGATCAGAGCCTGGAGGTACTGAGGTGCCGTTCCCCTCACAGCTCCGTAGGCAAGCACCATGGTCTTGTAGCGGATGCGAGCTTCAACTGGAAGCCAGTGGAGAGAACGGAGGAGCGGGGTGACGTGAGAGAACTTGGGAAGGTTGAACACCAGACGGGCTGCGGCGTTCTGGATGAGTTGAAGGGGTTTAATGGCACAGGCAGGGAGCCCAGCCAACAGCGAGTTGCAGTAATCCAGACGGGAGATGACAAGTGCCTGGATTAGGACCTGCGCCGCTTCCTGTGTGAGGCAGGGTCGTACTCTGCGGATGTTGTAGAGCATGAACCTACAGGAACGGGCCACCGCCTTGATGTTAGTTGAGAACGACAGGGTGTTGTCCAGGATCACGCCAAGGTTCTTGGCGCTCTGGGAGGAGGACACAATGGAGTTGTCAACCGTGATGGCGAGATCATGGAACGGGCAGTCCTTCCCGGGAGGAAGAGCAGCTCCGTCTTGCCGAGGTTCAGCTTGAGGTGGTGATCCGTCATCCACACTGATATGTCTGCCAGACATGCAGAGATGCGATTCGCCACCTGGTCATCAGAAGGGGGAAAGGAGAAGATTAATTGTGTGTCGTCTGCATAGCAATGATAAGAGAGACCATATGAGGTTATGACAGAGCCAAGTGACTTGGTGTATAGCGAGAATAGGAGAGGGCCAAGAACAGAGCCCTGGGGACACCAGTGGTGAGAGCGCGTGGTGAGGAGACAGATTCTCGCCACGCCACCTGGTAGGAGCGACCTGTCAGGTAGGACGCAATCCAAGCGTGGGCCGCGCCGGAGATGCCCAACTCGGAGAGGGTGGAGAGGAGGATCTGATGGTTCACAGTATCGAAGGCAGCCGATAGATCTAGAAGGATGAGAGCAGAGGAGAGAGAGTTAGCTTTAGCAGTGCGGAGCGCCTCCGTGATACAGAGGAGAGCAGTCTCAGTTGAATGACTAGTCTTGAAACCTGACTGATTTGGATCAAGAAGGTCATTCAGAGAGAGATAGCGGGAGAGCTGGCCAAGGACGGCACGTTCAAGAGTTTTGGAGAGAAAAGAAAGAAGGGATACTGGTCTGTAATTGTTGACATCGGAGGGATCGAGTGTAGGTTTTTTCAGAAGGGTGCAACTCTCGCTCTCTTGAAGACGGAAGGGACGTAGCCAACGGTCAGGGATGAGTTGATGAGCGAGGTGAGGTAAGGGAGAAGGTCTCCGGAAATGGTCTGGAGAAGAGAGGAGGGGATAGGGTCAAGCGGGCAGGTTGTTGGGCGGCCGGCCGTCACAAGACGCGAGATTTCATCTGGAGAGAGAGGGAGAAAGAGGTCAGAGCACAGGGTAGGGCAGTGTGAGCAGAACCAGCGGTGTCGTTTGACTTAGCAAACGAGGATCGGATGTCGTCGACCTTCTTTTCAAAATGGTTGACGAAGTCATCTGCAGAGAGGGGAGGAGGGGGGAGGGGGCGGAGGATTCAGGAGGGAGGAGAAGGTGGCAAAGAGCTTCCTAGGGTTAGAGGCAGATGCTTGGAATTTAGCGTGGTAGAAAGTGGCTTTAGCAGCAGAGACAGAGGAGGAAAATGTAGAGAGGAGGGAGTGAAAGGATGCCAGGTCCGCAGGGAGGCGAGTTTTCCTCCATTTCCGCTCGGCTGCCCGGAGCCCTGTTCTGTGAGCTCGGAATGAGTCATCGAGCCACGGAGCGGGAGGGAGGACCGAGCCGGCCTGGAGGATAGGGGACATAGAGAGTCAAGGGATGCAGAGAGGGAGGAGAGGAGGGTTGAGGAGGCAGAATCAGGAGATAGGTGGGAGAAGGTTTGAGCGGAGGGAAGAGATGATAGGATGGAAGAGGAGAGAGTAGCGGGGGAGAGAGAGCGAAGGTTGGGACGGCGCGATACCATCCGAGTAGGGGCAGTGTGGGAGGTGTTGGATGAGAGCGAGAGGGAAAAGGATACAAGGCAGTGGTCGGAGACTTGGAGGGGAGTTGCAATGAGGTTAGTGGAAGAACAGCATCTAGTAAAGATGAGGTCGAGCGTATTGCCTGCCTTGTGAGTAGGGGGAAGGTGAGAGGGTGAGGTCAAAAGAGGAGAGGAGTGGAAAGAAGGAGGCAGAGAGGAAAGAGTCAAAGGTAGACGTGGGGAGGTTAAAGTCGCCCAGAACTGTGAGAGGTGAGCCGTCCTCAGGAAAGGAGCTTATCAAGGCATCAAGCTCATTGATGAACTCTCCGAGGGAACCTGGAGGGCGATAAATGATAAGGATGTTAAGCTTAAAAGGGCTAGTAACTGTGACAGCATGGAATTCAAAGGAGGCGATAGACAGATGGGTAAGGGGAGAAAGAGAGAATGACCACTTGGGAGAGATGAGGATCCCGGTGCCACCACCCCGCTGACCAGACGCTCTCGGGGTGTGCGAGAACACGTGGGCGGACGAAGAGAGCAGTAGGAGTAGCAGTGTTGTCTGTGGTGATCCATGTTTCCGTCAGTGCCAAGAAGTCGAGGGACTGGAGGGAGGCATAGGCTGAGATGAACTCTGCCTTGTTGACCGCAGATTGGCAGTTCCAGAGGCTACCGGAGACCTGGAACTCCACGTGGGTCGTGCGCGCTGGGACCACCAGAGTAGGGTGGCCGCGGCCACGCGGTGAGGAGCGTTTGTATGGTCTGTGCAGAGAGGAGAGAACAGGGATAAACAGACACATAGTTGACAGGCTACAGAAGAGGCTACGCTAATGCAAAGGAGATTGGAATGACAAGTGGACTACACGTCTCGAATGTTCAGAAAGTTAAGCTACGTAGCAAGAATCTTATTGACTAAAATGATTAAAATGATACAGTACTGCTGAAGTAGGCCAGCTGGCAGTGGGTGCGTTGTTGACACTACACTAATCAAGTCGTTCCGTTGAGTGTAATAGTTTCTGCAGTGTTGCTATTCGGGGGCTAGCAGGCTAGCTAGCAGTGTTGTTTACGTTACGTTGCGTTAAAAGAACGACAATAGATGGCTAGCGAACCTAGAAAATCGCTCTAGACTACACAATTATCTTTGATACAAAGACGGCTATGTAGCTAGCTAAGTAGCTAGCTACGATCAAACAAATCAAACCGTTGTACTGTAATGAAATGAAGTGAAAATGTGATACAACCTGTGAATGCGACCGGGTAGTTGAGTTCTATACAGAAGACGTTGGCTAGCGTTGGCTAGCTGTTGGCTAGCTAGCAGAGTCTCCTACGTTAAGGACGACAAATAGCTGGCTAGCTAACCTCGGTAAATTAAGATAATCACTCTAAGACTACACACTCTAAACCTAAACAACACAATTATCTTCGATACGATGATACGATGATACGAAGACAGCAAAGACAGCTATGTAGCTAGCTAACACTAAACTAATCAAGTCGTTCAGTTGAGTGTAATAGTTTCTCCAGTGCAGCTAATCAGTGGACGTTAGCTAGCTGGCTAGTGAAGACTACGTTAGGACGGCGAAATACGATAATTACGCAATTATCTTTGATACAAAGACGGCTATGTAGCTAGTTGAGAAGAAATTGCTAAGATAAGACAAATCAAACCGTTGTGATATAATGAAATATAATGAAAAAGTTATACTACCCGTTGGTGTTCCGTAGCTCAGTGTTCCGTAGCTCAGTGTTCTGAGTGTTCCGTAGCTCAGTGTTCCGTGGCTCAGTGTTTTGAGTGTTCCGTAGCTCAGTGTTCCGTAGCTCAGTGTTCTGAGTGTTCCGTAGCTCAGTGTTCCTTGGCTCAGTGTTCCGTAGCTCAGTGTTCCGTTGCCCTCCCTGTGTGCTGCAGGTGGCACTATGAGTGTGATTCTGGACCTGCCCTATGTCTACTCCATCTGTATCAGCTCTGTGGTGGCCATCGTCTACACTCTACTGGGAGGACTCTACTCTGTAGCCTACACCGATGTCATCCAGCTCATCCTCATCTTCCTCAGTCTGGTGAGTGACAGGCGGCCATTTTGAATCCAATCCAACTTTATTTAAAGAATATTTCAGCCTGATGATCAGTCATAGCCATTCAAATCGAATCCAACTTTATTTGAAAGGAAATGCCAATATACTTACAGGCCCAGTGCAGTAAATCGAGATGTTCTTGTGTTTTATATATATTTCCACACTAGGCTGGAATAATACTGTGAAATTGTGAAAATTATGATAATGCCATTTTAGTGTAAGGGCCAACTGAAGTTTCTGCTAGTTGTTCTAGGATGGAGTTTTGGCCTGGCTGGTGACATCACCAAGCGGGAAATGAGTTAATAGACCAATAAGAAAGAGTTCCAAACCTCTCAGACAATAACAGACCGATAAATTCTTTGTTAAGAAGTGATTTTTGTTTTTTTATTACCATTTTAATTGAAAACAATTACAGCACTTAATTATTTGATATTGAGATTTTAAAAAATAAATTGGACCTTTAATCATGTGTCTTTGTCAGCTTTCCGATAAAGTGTTCTACTGTAGGTTTGTTAAGAAGTGACATGTATTAGTTGTTCTACTTTTTTATTACCATTTTAATTGAAAACAATTACAGCACTTAATTATTTGATATTGAGATGTAAAAAAATAAATTGGACCTTTAATCATGTGTCTTTGTCAGCTTTCTACTGTAGGTTGGAGGACATGTATTAGTCAGTGTTCTACTGTAGGTTGGAGGACATGTATTAGTCAGTGTTCTACTGTAGGTTGGAGGACATGTATTAGTCAGTGTTCTACTGTAGGTTGGAGGACATGTATTAGTCAGTGTTCTACTGTAGGTTGGAGGACATGTATTAGTCAGTGTTCTACTGTAGGTTGGAGGACATGTATTAGTCAGTGTTCTACTGTAGGTTGGAGGACATGTATTAGTCAGTGTTCTACTGTAGGTTGGAGGACATGACATGTTCTATTAGGTTGGAGGACATGTATTAGTCAGTGTTCTACTGTAGGTTGGAGGACATGTATTAGTCAGTGTTCTACTGTAGGTTGGAGGACATGTATTAGTCAGTGTTCTACTGTAGGTTGGAGGACATGTATTAGTCAGTGTTCTACTGTAGGTTGGAGGACATGTATTAGTCAGTGTTCTACTGTAGGTTGGAGGACATGTATTAGTCAGTGTTCTACTGTAGGTTGGAGGACATGTATTAGTCAGTGTTCTACTGTAGGTTGGAGGACATGTATAGGTTGGAGTCAGTGTTCTACTGTAGGTTGGAGGACATGTATTAGTCAGTGTTCTACTGTAGGTTGGAGGACATGTATTAGTCAGTGTTCTACTGTAGGTTGGAGGACATGTATTAGTCAGTGTTCTACTGTAGGTTGGAGGACATGTAAGTCAGTGTTCTACTGTAGGTTGGAGGACATGGAGTGTTCTACTGTAGGTTGGAACATGTATTTGCAATGTTCTGGAAGTAGAATACTCACTGATCCTCATGTTGTTGTCATAGTGGATCTGTTATGATGACCAACCCTAACTCCTCCCCCTCTCCTCCCATCCCATCCCCTTGCATCACCTCTCCCCCCCTCCCCTCACCTCTACTCTCCTCTAACAGTGGATCTGTGTGCCATTTATGATGACCAACCCAAACTCAATGGACATCACTCTGACCGCATTCAACGAGACGTTCCAGGCCCCCTGGGTCGGCAAGCTGGAGCTTAGAGACGCGGGGAAGTGGATTGACGACTTCATGGTCCTGGTGAGTGACCGAAAGCACACAGACGCACGCACAGACGTAGGTACACCCACACACACAAGTATCATAGGTACAGACACTAACTTGAGGCTGCAGTCAATTTTGATGATGAAACTGCTCCCAATTGTGGTTATTGATGAGGTTGCGTTTGTGCCATTGCATGTGGCTGTGCAGGTCCATGCGACACCCACATGGTTTGCCACATGAGGGGCAGGTGAATTCTACTCTCTGGGAGCCCCTGCTACACCATGGTATAGCCGTGCCATTCCATTCTCCTCTAGAGAGCCCCTGCTGCACCATGGTATAGCCGTGCCATTCCATTCTCCACCGGAGAGCCCCTGCTGCACCATGGCATAGCCGTGCCATTCCATTCTCCTCTAGAGAGCCCCTGCTGCACCATGGTATAGCCGTGCCATTCCATTCTCCTCTAGAGAGCCCCTGCTGCACCATGGTATAGCCGTGCCATTCCATTCTCCTCTAGAGAGCCCCTGCTGCACCATGGCATAGCCGTGCCATTCCATTCTCCTCTAGAGAGCCCCTGCTGCACCATGGTATAGCCGTGCCATTCCATTCTCCTCTAGAGAGCCCCTGCTGCACCATGGTATAGCCGTGCCATTCCATTCTCCTCTAGAGAGCCCCTGCTGCACCATGGCATAGCCGTGCCATTCCATTCTCCACCGGAGAGCCCCTGCTGCACCATGGTATAGCCATGCCATTCCATTCTCCTCTAGAGAGCCCCTGCTGCACCATGGTATAGCCGTGCCATTCCATTCTCCTCTAGAGAGCCCCTGCTGCACCATGGTATAGCCATGCCATTCCATTCTCCTCTAGAGAGCCCCTGCTGCACCATGGTATAGCCGTGCCATTCCATTCTCCTCTAGAGAGCCCCTGCTGCACCATGGTATAGCCATGCCATTCCATTCTCCTCTAGAGAGCCCCTGCTGCACCATGGTATAGCCATGCCATTCCATTCTCCTCTAGAGAGCCCCTGCTGCACCATGGTATAGCCGTGCCATTCCATTCTCCTCTAGAGAGCCCCTGCTGCACCATGGTATAGCCATGCCATTCCATTCTCCTCTAGAGAGCCCCTGCTGCACCATGGTATAGCCATGCCATTCCATTCTCCTCTAGAGAGCCCCTGCTGCACCATGGTATAGCCGTGCCATTCCATTCTCCTCTCTGGGAGCCCCTGCTGCACCATGGTATAGCCGTGCCATTCCATTCTCCTCTCTGGGAGCCCCCGCTGCACCATGGCATAGCCGTGCCATTCCATTCTCCTCTAGAGAGCCCCTGCTGCACCATGGTATAGCCGTGCCATTCCATTCTCCTCTCTGGGAGCCCTGAAGCACCATGGCATAGCCGTGCCATTCCATTCTCCTCTCTGGGAGCCCTGATGCACCATGGCATAGCCGTGCCATTCCATTCTCCTCTAGAGAGCCCCTGCTGCACCATGGTATAGCCGTGCCATTCCATTCTCCTCTAGAGAGCCCCTGCTGCACCATGGCATAGCCGTGCCATTCCATTCTCCTCTAGAGAGCCCCTGCTGCACCATGGTATAGCCGTGCCATTCCATTCTCCTCTAGAGAGCCCCTGCTGCACCATGGTATAGCCGTGCCATTCCATTCTCCTCTAGAGAGCCCCTGCTGCACCATGGTATAGCCGTGCCATTCCATTCTCCTCTAGAGAGCCCCTGCTGCACCATGGTATAGCCGTGCCATTCCATTCAATCCCACTTCCTGATTACATTTGTAGGGGTGTGGCTAATTAACGCACATTCATTCTACAGTCTTTTAATGTGTATGTGCCGGGAGTGTCATCAAAACCGGGTACAACATTCAGATCAGCTTGTTTCCATTTCATAATAGAACAACTCAAGATGTTATATTGAAGTCCTAGTGTTGAAGAATTACCAAAGTCATTATGCGGCAGGGTAGCCTAGTGGGTAGAGCGTTGGACTAATAACCGGAAAGTTGCAAGTTCAAATCCCTGAGCTGTTCCTAGGCCATCATTGAAAATAAGGATTTGTTCTTAACTGACTTGCCTAGTTAAATAAAGGTAAAAAATATCACTATATTCTCTAAATGACAAAACAGACACCTTGATGAAGGTGTAGGACAATACACATTGGTGTAATTTAATAATGTCCTCATTAAAGGCTTTTTAAAATGTCAAACCCACACAGGTGGCTGGATGTGGGTGTGTTTATGTCACTTATCACCTGTTAGTGATGAGATGTTGTGTTCTCAGGCTCTGGGAGGCCTGGCCTATCAGGCCTTCTACCAGAGGATCCTATCACTTATCACCTGTTAGTGATGAGATGTTGTGTTCTCAGGCTCTGGGAGGCCTGGCCTATCAGGCCTTCTACCAGAGGATCCTATCAGCGTCGTCCTACACCCAGGCTCAGGTCACCTGCTTCGCCTCCTCAGCTTTCTGCCTGGTGCTGGGCATCCCGTCTGTCTTGGTGGGGGCTGTCGCTGCATCCACAGGTAACACGCGCACCACGTGCACCACACGCAGCACGCGCACCACACGCACCACACGCACCACACCACACGCACCACACGCAGCACGCGCACCACACGCACCACGCGCACCACACGCACCACGCGCACCACACGCACCACACGCACCACACTACACGCACACCACACCACACGCACCACACGCACCACACGCACCACACGCACCACACGCACCACACAATAAAAAGGTTATTTCACAAACTGGACTAATGTTTATTTATGTGTTGTTCAGACTGGAACCTGACTAGCTATGGTTCTCCGACCCCATACGAGCGTGGCCAGGCCGGGTCCATCCTCCCCATCGCCCTGCAATACCTCACCCCCTCCTACGTCTCCATCATCGGCATCGGGGCCGTCTCTGCCGCCGTGATGTCATCCATGGACTCCGCCCTCCTCAGCTCCGCCTCCATGTTCTCCTCCAACATCTACAAGAACATCATCAGGAATCAGGTCGGAGAACATTACAAAACGTCACTTCATTGTTGTTTCAACGTCACTTCATTGTTGTTTCAACGTCACTTCATTGTTGTTTCACGGCACATTGTTGTTTCAACGTCACTTCATTGTTGTTTCAACGTCACTTCATTGTTGTTTCAACGTCACTTCATTGTTGTTTCAACGTCACTTCATTGTTGTTTCAACGTCACTTCATTGTTGTTTCAACGTCACTTCATTGTTGTTTCAACGTCACTTCGACGTCACAAAACCCATCAGTGGACTTTATTGTGACGTTAGAAAGTCATCCTAAGGGCTCTTAAAATGTCACAAACACCAACAAGTCGTCATAAAACATCACAGAACCACCAAAACGTCCCCCAAATGACCGAACAAACATCAACACCACTAGCATACATTGAGACAGAAAACAGACTGTTGGCAAAACAACCACAATCCTGTTATAGCAAGCACTTCTATTTTGACACACACACACACACACACACACACACACACACACACACACACACACACACACACACACACACACACACACACACACACACACACACACACACACACACACACACACACACACACACACACACACACACACTCTCTCCATTTGGCCCTCCTGCTGTTTTAGGAGACAGAGGATTTAATCTTTTTTGGAGGGTTTCTTAGGAAACATGTTTTTCGTTCCTGTTTTTCTCTGTTGGGGGTCTGAAAATGAGGGCTTTTGATTGGTTAAGAGCACTATGTATAGACAACCTTGTGTTGTGTGGGCAGCTGCATGATATTTACAGCCAATCACTATATTACATATTATACACACACATACCTACTGCCAGATTATCACACCACTATATTACACACACATACCTACTGCTACATTATCTAACCACTATATTACACACACATACCTACTGCTACATTATCTAACCACTATATTACACACACATACCTACTGCTACATTATCTAACCACTATATTACACAGACATGCCTACTGCTACATTATCTAACCACTATATTACACAGACATGCCTACTGCTACATTATCTAACCACTATATTACACAGACATGCCTACTGCTACATTATCTAACCACTATATTACACAGACATGCCTACTGCTACATTATCTAACCACTATATTACACAGACATGCCTACTGCTACATTATCTAACCACTATATTACACAGACATGCCTACTGCCGGCTTCGAGAAGTAATACAGACAGACAGACAGACAGACAGACAGACAGACAGACAGACAGACAGACAGACAGACAGACAGACAGACAGACAGACAGACAGACAGACAGACAGACAGACAGACAGACAGACAGACAGCATCATCCTCTTTCTGACCAGACAGCATCATCCTCTTTCTGACCAGACAGCATCATCCTCATTCTGACCAGACAGCATTGTCCTCTTTCTGTCCAGACAGCATCATCCTCTTTCTGACCAGACAGCATCATCCTCTTTCTGACCAGACAGCATCGCCCTCGTTCTGACCAGACAGCATCGTCCTCTTTCTGACCAGACAGCATCGTCCTCGTTCTGACCAGACAGCATCGTCCTCTTTCTGACCAGACAGCATCGTCCTCGTTCTGACCAGACAGCATCGTCCTCTTTCTGACCAGACAGCATCGTCCTCTTTCTGACCAGACAGCATCATCCTCGTTCTGACCAGACAGCATCATCCTCTTTCTGACCAGACAGCATCGTCCTCTTTCTGACCAGACAGCATCGTCCTCTTTCTGACCAGACAGCATCGTCCTCTTTCTGACCAGACAGCATCATCCGCTTCCTGAATTCATGTATTGTGTTTCTCATAACCACTGTGCCTCCATTTGGGATCTGTCCTGACCACTGTGCCTCCATTTGGGATCTGTCCTGACCACTGTGGCTCCATCTTGGATTTGTCTTGATCTGTCCTGACCACTGTGGCTCCATCTTGGATCTGTCCTGACCACTGTGGCTCCATCTTGGATTTGTCTTGATCTGTGCTGACTACTGTGGCTACATCTTGGATCTGTCTTCATCTGTGCTGACTACTGTGCCTCCATTTTGGATCTGGCCTGACCAATGTGCCTTCATTTTGGATTTGTCTTGATCTGTGCTGACTACTGTGGCTACATCTTGGATCTGTCTTCATCTGTGCTGACTACTGTGCCTCCATTTTGGATCTGGCCTGACCAATGTGCCTTCATCTTGGATCTGTCTTGATCTGTGCTGACCACTGTGCCTCCATCTTGTGTCTATCTCTCCTCCAGGCCTCAGACAGGGAGATACAGTGGGTGATCCGTACCTCGGTGGTGGTGTGTGGCCTGGCGGGGACGGCCCTGACCTTCCTGGATAACAGTGTTCTGGTTTTCTGGCTGGTGGGCGTCGACATGTCATACACAATCATGTTCCCACAGCTGGTCTGTGTCCTCTTCTTCAAGGTAGGGCTGGATGAGTGGGTGAGCATCACAGGAGGCTGCTGAGGGGAGAACGGCTCATAACAATGGCCCAATCGGAGCAAATGGACTTGCATCAAACACCTGTAAACCGTGTGTTTGATACCATTCCACCCATTCCGCTCCAGCCATTACCACCAGCACGTCCTCCCTAATTATAGTGGCACCAGCCTCCTGTGGTGGATGTGTGTAGAGATTATTTGTGAATTCTGCATGTCGTGATATCCATCTACAGTATCTATTCATCTATCTAAGTGATTGGTTCATTCATTCCGCTAGGTGTCCAACGGCTACGGTGCCAGTGTGGGGTATCTCCTAGCGTTGGTCCTCCGTATCCTGAGTGGGGAACCCCTCATCAACCTTCCCCCTGTCATCCACTTCCCTGGGTTCAGGAAGGACGCGGAGGGCGTGATGACCCAGTTCTTCCCGTTCCGTACCACCATCATGTTGACGTCTCTCTGCTCCATCCTCGTCGCCTCCGGCGTCACCTCCGACATCTTCAACAAGGGCCTGCTGTCGGAGAGGTGGGACGTGTTTCAGATCAAGAGGTCGCAGGCCAAAGTGACAGCGCTGACCAGGGTGAAGAAAGAAGAGAGTAAAAAGGACTGTGTGGAGGCCAAGGAGGCGGTGGTGAACAAGCAGCTTCTGGACACCAGCTGCTGGACAGAGGGGGACGATGGAAACTGAGGAAGGCCATGGGTGGATTGAGTGGGTGAGCATCACAGGAGGCTGCTGAGGGTCCATGTTGAGGCAAAGTGTTTTGTTTGGTCGGGCGGACATTTTGTGTTTCTGCTGAGGACTCGAAGGATTTTGGAGACGGGAGGATGGTCGAAAAACACGCAACAACAACAACAACAACAACAACAGAAAGAACACCCATTATGACATCATAAAGCATTGTGTTGCTGGTAAAAAAAAATGGCCAGACACTCTGCAGTTTCCAGTGAACCGGGCTAGTTACACAAAAACAATGTCGCGAAGACCAACGGCAGCTCTGGGAGAAACGACATTTCCTATTCCACAAGGGGTGGAGTTTTATTTTGTCTGACTTTCTTTATTGCGACAAATGATCGAAACTGTGTTTTTTTTTTCAAATCAACGATGATTTTGCCGAATAACTTTGAGAAGGTACACGGGGCACGTGATGTCATCACACAACTATAAAGCAGTTTATACCCTACGGTTCTAAATGCCTACTGCTTGCTAAATCTATTTTTAAACTACAACGTGTTTTAAATGTTTATTTGCAGGGAAAAGGATTGTCTTGACTTTCAAAAATGCCTGAATTGCCCTCGCTTTGCTTTTCTGATTGGCTGGATGCAAGTTTCACCATCCAATTATTACAGATCTACAGGAGAGGACGTTTCACCGTGGCAACAACTAGGCACATGAGAATGATTCACATATGGCAACTATTAGTCAATTCTCACGCAAAATGTGTTGTTGTAGGTGTGACCTCACTACGTCCAGTTGTTATCAACACAAGACATTTGAATGGAAACACACCTTAACAGGCATCTGTCTTCTAGTCCAACTTTCTACATCTCGACAAAAGTTCACGGACATTTTTTTTGTGTGTGTTTGTTTGTTTTGTGGGTCAGTTTTGACACTGTGATTTGGGGGGTGAAGGGTAGAGACTGAGAAACAACTATCCGATTGATCCTCTCTGAATATAACTTTTATACTGTAACTCTGGCTCCCTAGTGGCTGTATCGCATCCGGCCGTGATTGGACGGCACTCAGTTGTCCCAGCGCCGTCCGGGTTTGGCCGGGGGAGGCCGTCATTGTAAATAAGAATTTGTTAATTGTTAATTGTTCTTAACTGACTTGCCTAGATACTCCTCTCCACCCCCCCCCCTCATCTTTCTCCTTCACCTCATCCCCTCTACTCCCCTTTTTCACTCTTTTTCACTTCCACTCTCTCCCCTTCTCTGGCCAGATTCAGCAATGCAAACAAAACCTTTCTCTGTTTTCTAAGAGGTTTTTGTAGTATAGTTGTGTTCTATGGTTCTATATGCAGAGCTGTGGTTTACATGGAGGTCCAGCCTCTTTTTGTTTGTGTGTTTTTTATTTTCATTTTAATACCAAACAAAGTGTTGTACAGAGAGAACCTCTCTATTTCTGAACTCCAAATGTACAAGCCCCTAATTCCTAGGGCCCTACACCCTTTAAACTAGGGCCCTACACCCTTTAAACTAGGGCCTTACACCCTTTAAACTAGGGCCCTACACCCTAGCCCCTTTAAACTAGGGCCCTACACCCTAGCCCCTTTAAACTAGGCCCCTACACCCTAGCCCCTTTAAACTAGGCCCCTACACCCTAGCCCCTTTAAACTAGGGCCCTACACCCTAGCCCCTTTAAACTAGGCCCCTACAGTCTAGCCCCTTTAAACTAGGCCCCTACACCCTAGCCCCTTTAAACTAGGCCCCTACAGTCTAGCCCCTCTAAACTAGGGCCCTACAGTCTAGCCCCTTTAAACTAGGCCCCTACAGTCTAGCCCCTTTAAACTAGGCCCCTACACCCTAGCCCCTTTAAACTAGGCCCCTACAGTCTAGCCCCTCTAAACTAGGGCCCTACAGTCTAGCCCCTTTAAACTGGGCCCCTACAGTCTAGCCCCTTTAAACTAGGCCCCTACACTCTAGTCCCTTTAAACTAGGCCCCTACAGTCTAGCCCCTATGCCTTAGCTTCTACTACTTAACCCCTACATCTTAGCCCCTAGATGTCAAACTCATTCCACGGAGGGCAGAGTGTCTGCAGGGTTTCGTTGCTGCCTTGTACTTGACTGATGAATTAAGGTCACTAATTAGTAAGGAACTCCCCTCACCTGGTTTCCGAGGGCTTAATTGAAAGGAAAAACCTAAAACCAGCAGACAACGAGGCCCTCCAGAGAATGAGTTTGACACCCCTGTCCTAGACACTCCTATGGATCTCATATCAGCATCACGGTGACGCTTTCATCTGGCCTTTTTATGATTGGCTGGGTGGAACTGTCACCCTAATGCTTCCACCAATCAGATCCTCTCAGATCTACAGTAGTGGCCAGGAGGGAGGGGCTACAGTGCCTGATTTGGAATTCAGAATGTTTGAGTGACAGTTGTAGAAGGGGTCTATTATATTGTTTCCTTGATTTCATTGGAAATACATTTTCACTTTACCTGACATTGACTGTATCACAAAGCGACACCATATGTATGTGTATGTATGTATATGTATATGTGTATATATATATATATAGCACCAGTCAGACATTTTGGACACACCTACTCATTCAAGAGTGTTTTCTTTATTTGCACTATTTTTGTCATTGTAGAATAATAGTGAAGACGTCAAAACTATGGAATAACACATATGGGATCATGTATATTCTTCAAAGTAGCCACCCTTTGCCTTCATGACAGCTTTGCACACTCTAGGCATTCTCTCAACCAGCTTCATGAGGTAGTCACCTGGAATGCATTTCAATTAACAGGTGTGCCTTGAGGCAGTCTATACTATTAACCAGGATCCAGTTTCCGATTAACTTTGCCTTAAGATGCTTTTTTTTGGGACATCGGCTCCTGGACCCAAAGGGCTCTGGTCTAAAGTAGTACACTACATAGTGAATAGGGTACCTTTTGGGACACATCCAGTAAGAACAGACATGCTTTAGCTAGTTATTGAATGATGTGTTTAGTTTCCCTGCGACATGAACAGAACTGATACAGCACTGAGGACCCTGCGGACGGACAACCAGGCCTCTTTTTATACGTGTCAATTGTGATTTGTAATATACTCTTGCACTGTACAGTCTTCGCTTTAGATATTATGAAGTATATATTATCTACTGCTTTATCAAAGAGCGACATGTAGCCAAAGAACAGTTCTGTTGCAAAATGCTTCTTAAAATGGAAGCAAATGAAAGGGGGAGGGACTTAACAGAATTTGTCCAATAGAAACTATTTTTGGTTGCAACACATTCAGTTTGCAACAGAATAAAAACACCTCAGATTGTGAACTAGAATGTGTGAAAGGTCTTAGGTTTATGTCGTACCTCCAGGGTCGTGTTCATTAGGCACCAAACGGACTGAAACAGGGAAAGACTACCTGGACTATTTTTCATTGTGTGTTGCAAATCCCTATCCATTTCGTGTCCTAATGAACACAACCCAGTTGTGTTATGTACTTAGTTACCACATGTAGTTGAATTCAAAAAGCATCGGTGGTATTCTGTGCAGCAGTATGGAGGCTTTAATCAGTGGGGGAAGACTGGAGAGTGTAGATGGGAGGCTTTAATCAGTGGGGGAAGACTGGAGAGCTGTAGATGGGAGGCTTTAATCAGTGGGGGAAGACTGGAGAGTGTAGATGGGAGGCTTTAATCAGTGGGGGAAGACTGGAGAGCTGTAGATGGGAGGCTTTAATCAGTGGGGGAAGACTGGAGAGCTGTAGATGGGAGGCTTTAATCAGTGGGGGAAGACTGGAGAGCTGTAGATGGAAATGTAACTTGAGATGTAAGTTGCTCTGGATAAGAGCGTCTGCTAAATGACTAAATGTAAATGTAAATGTAATCGAGAATCATCCCCATTTCCAGCTTGAGCTACTCCAAAACCAGAAGTTGCCTCACGGGAACATACAATGAACAAAAATATAAAACGCAACATGTAAAGTGTTGGTCCCGTGTTTCATGAGCTGAAATAAAACAAAATCACAGAAATGTTCCATATGTACAAAAAGCTTAACTTAAAATTGAGCACAAATTTAATATCCCTGTTCGTGAGCATTTTGTCTTTGCTAAAATAATCCAGCCACCTGACCGGTGTGGCATATCAAGAATCTGGTTAAACAGAATCCTCATTACACAGGTGCACCTTGTTCTGGGGACAATAAAAGGCCACTTTAAAATGTACAGTTCTGTCACTACACATGCCACAGGTATCTAACGTTTAGGGAGCTATTGGCATGCTGACTGCAGGGAAGCCCACCAGCGCTGTTGTAATGAGTATTCTGTATTCTGTCAGGTGGCAGCATGCTGACTGCAGGGAAGCCCACCAGCGCTGTTGTAATGAGTATTCTGTCAGGTGGCAGCATGCTGACTGCAGGGAAGCCCACCAGCGCTGTTGTAATGAGTATTCTGTCAGGTGGCAGCATGCTGACTGCAGGGAAGCCCACCAGCGCTGTTGTAATGAGTATTCTGTAATCTGTCAGGTAGCTGCATGCTGACTGCAGGGAAGCCCACCAGCGCTGTTGTAATGAGTATTCTGTCAGGTGGCAGCATGCTGACTGCAGGGAAGCCCACCAGCGCTGTTGTAAATGAGAACTTCATTTCTCCATAAACTGCCGCCGTCATATTAGAGAATTTGGAAGTGCGTTCAACCGGCCTCAACCACAGAACAGATGTAACCATGCCAACCCAGGACTGCCACACTCAGCTTCTTCACCTGTGGGATCATCGGAGGGGTGGGGGAGAAGTCTAATCAAGCCCATGTGGGTAGAAACTGATTGATTGGCTGCCCTCCCAGGCCCACCTATTACTGCACCCCTGCCTTGGGAGTGAAATTCATAGATGAAGGCCGAATTCATTTCAATTGGCTGACTTCCAAATACGAACTGTAACAATGTACGCATTTATATTTTTTGTTCAGTATAAAGTGATTTCCTAGAACGCTTACAGCTATTCGATTTCCTAGGTTCTAATGTAGCGGCAAAGTTTTAACATGAATTCAATTATACTGCTTTTTTTTCTTAGGGACCTTGCTAATCGTAACCCAACATTAACGACATCCATTTCTCCCTCTCATAAACGTGCATGTGGTCTAAGACAGACAGAGGTTATGCGAGGCTGCCCGTCCTAGCGAGAGGTTGTACATTGTAAATCCCCAAAGGGGTTGTTCAGTACAGTGAATAAACAGTTGAATTAAAATGACGTTATTCTTAACTAAATCTGTGTTCCCTTGTCGTCAGGGAGGGACTGTAACCTGGGAAACAAAGCCTGTCTTTCAGTTACATTGTATATCGTTATGTCACTTACAGCCATCAATTATATGAGGGTCAAATGGAAAACTGCACAAATTCATGGCGGGATTAGAAAAATCCAATGAATACTGCAGTCACACAGGCTGGCTAGATAAAAGTTAAGAACAATTAGCAAGAGAACTGATTAGTAAATAGACCAATTGGTGGGGGGGGGGGGGTCCAAAACAGACTGCCTGTGTTAACAGCCTAGTAGAAATGCCTTAATACAAACACAAGATCAGTCAAGATATATTGAACAAATGCCAGCAACACATTGATTAGTCTACATGGCTTTTATTGAGTCAGTGACTTAGGCAGCCATGAGGATCCAGTCCAGAACGGAGAGTTCAGGTTGGAGAAACAGTCCCTCTGGGATGTAGCTTGTGAGTAATGACAGCAGCCATTTTAGGACTCCACCTGCTTCTCCTGGTCAATGACTGTAGGTGAGAAAAACGGCTTAAAAACGGACAGCAATAGAGAATTGTGACATCAATGCTAAAGTGACAAAGTTAACCAGAAAGCCCCGAAATTAAAGTTCACATACCCATCAGAGTACCTTATTTCAAGTTCTACAACCGAAATTCAAGTTGGCATACCCATCAGAGTGCCTTAATTCAAGGTCTAGTAGTTCTGGTTACCAACAGGTTTCATAATAAAACCAGTGGCTACTAAGGCATTGTATTTACCCTCTTTGGTAGGTAGAGTGTTCTTCTCTTCAGTCTCAGTCTTCTTCAGTTTAGTCATGTCAAACTGAGCGATCTCACTCACATCTGGTTTGTCTGCCATTGTTGATTTGGGTTCTAATGAAACAGATTGGTGTTAAATAAACAGCCTGTATGATAAAGTTCCCAGACTTGATGTGGACTAATACTATTAGGCAAACATTTTACTGAAGTTATTCACCTGCTGACAGTCTAAAACATAAGCTATTGACACACAGGCCTACCTTAAACCTCCACAGCTACTGCACCACACAAAATGGTTTGTAAATAAGGAAGGAATGAACACCTTCATTTCCAGAATCTATTTATGAGAATGGAAAGGAACGCTGATTACTAGCAGGAGGGGCCTTCTAATTTTCTAAGTGGTGGCACCTGTTCATTCACCTGTTTAACATCCAATTAGCATAATTGGATCGCTACTGTGGAACACCAAATGAAGTGAGTGTGAGACAAATCACAGGAGGTTGGTGGAACCATAATTGGAGAGGAGGGGCTCGTTGTAATGACTGGAACGGAATCAGTGGAATGGGATCAAATACATAAAACATGGTTCCAATGTGTTTGATGCCGTTCCATTTGCTCTGTTCCATCCATTATTATGAGCCGTCCTCCCCTCTGCAGCCTCCTGTGGAAGAAATGCAAGTCAGGGCATCATTGAGAGGAAGAAGGGCTGGGTAGGTGGGGGTGTCTCCCTGCTTTTTTCTTTGGGTTGTTTACCAATGTGTTCTATCTGGGCTGCCATCAGTTCCTTGTAAATATCTGCTCTTCTATCTAATGTGTGTATGTCTGTCGCTCCCTGTTCATCTCCATAGCTGTGTCAGCGTTCTACATGTAGTTGTATGGTGTTCTGAATGGAGGACCATCTTTTGGTACCAGAGTGCTGATATCTGTTGTGCTGCTGTTGAATGGGGCCCGTTTTCCTGTCCTCCTCCTCTCCTCTCTCCCTCTTCCCACCTCTCTCTCTTCCTCCTTTTCCCCTTCTGTCTTCTCAGATAAAATACAGCTTCTTATCTTAATCCCGGGGACAAACCCAGTGTACTGTGGTCACAGACGCAGAATTCTGCATCTTCATATCACAATAACAGCTTTCTAATGCAACTGGAGGTGTCTGAATATCACCACACAGGACAACAACTCCCATTGTCAGAGACATAGACATCTTGTCACTATATACAGATCTCTGGACGCTTGGATACACTTTTCCACCTGCTACGTCAGGTTAGATACACACAGACCACATGACAGAGGGATGTACACAACAACTACGAGGGGGACAGAGACAGTTGGTGAACGTTTACCTTATCTACTGTGAAGAACTAGTAAAATGATTAGGTCAGACATTTCTGCAGTAAACTTAGGCTATCTATATAGGACGACTATAGACAGTACAGAATGTGGAACTATCTATATAGGATGACTATAGACAGTACATCCTATCTATTTAGGACGACTATAGACAGTACATGATGTGGAACTATCTATATAGGACAACTATAGACAGTACATGATGTGGAACTATCTATATAGGACGACTATAGACAGTACAAGATGTGGAACTATCTATATAGGACGACTATAGACAGTACATGATGTGGAACTATCTATATAGGATGACTATAGACAGTACATCCTATCTATTTAGGACGACTATAGACAGTACATGATGTGGAACTATCTATATAGGATGACTATAGACAGTACATCCTATCTATTTAGGACGACTATAGACAGTACATGATGTGGAACTATCTATATAGGATGACTATAGACAGTACATCCTATCTATTTAGGACGACTATAGACAGTACATGATGTGGAACTATCTATATAGGACAACTATAGACAGTACATGATGTGGAACTATCTATATAGGACGACTATAGACAGTACAAGATGTGGAACTATCTATATAGGACAGACAGGATGGGGAACAGACTATAGACAGTACATGATGTGGAACTATCTATATAGGACGATTATAGACAGTACATGATGTGGAACTATCTACATGAGGAACGACTATATAGGATGACCACCAACTTACCATCCTGAGACAAGGCTGACTATAGACCCACAAAGATCTCCTATATAGGCACAACCTATAGACAGGGGGCGCCAACCAGTACAGGATGACCACAACAGTGAATCAACCCACTCAGGTGACTATAGACACCCATGATGCAGGGAACTATCTATGAGAGAGCCCGACTAAGACAGTACATGAGAACTATGTATATGGAACTATCTATATCAGGGACTATAGACAGTACATGATGTGGAACTAGGGGAATAGGCCAGGCATAGACAGTACATGAGGGTGGTATCGTATAGGCTCCAGATACAGTACATGATTCACCTTCCCACTCCTGGACCAGACTAACTCAATCATATGACCCACTGAAGAGATGAGTCTTCAGTAAAGACTTAAAGGACATGAGACCGGGGTTTGCGCCTCTGACATGGGTAGGCAGACCGTTCCATAAAAATGGAGTTCTATAGGAGAAAGCCCTGCCTCCAGCTGTTTGCTTAGAAATTCTAGGGACAATTAGACAGAGGCCTGAACAGTCTTGTGACCGTAGCAGGATGGGGAACGTATAGGTAGTACAGGATGGGGACCAAATCAGACAGATAGGTAGGAACAGACTATAGACAGTACATGATGGGGAACTACTATAGACAGCATAGACAACTATAGACAGCCTATATAGAGGATGGGAAGACAGTAGTACAGGATGGGGAACAGACTATAGCAGTACATGATGGACCAAATCAGACTATAGATAGTAGGAGCAAGCCCAGTAATGCTTTGTAGGTTAGCAGTAAAACCTTGAAATCAGACTTTAGACAGGACAGGAGTGGGGAACTAGACTATAATATGATCACATTTTGGGGTTCTAGTCAGATTCTAGCAGCAGGATTTAGCACTAACTGAAGTTTATTTAGTGCTTTATAGACAGTACAGGATGGGGAAAGACTATAGAGCATTGCAGTAGTCTAACCTAGAAGTGACAAAAGCATGGATTAATTTTTCTGCATCATTTTTGGACAGAAAGTTTCTGATTTTTAGACAGTACAGATGGAGAAAAAAGCTGTCCTCGAAATGGTCTTGATATGTTCTTCAAAAGAGAGATCAGGGTCAGAAAGTAAGCCTAAAGGTCCTTCACAGTTGCATTTGAGCACGGTGGCTACAAAAACTTGAATAATTATAAGACAGATTGAAAACATTAGCAGCAGCACATTGTCAGACTGGGGTACAACAGAAGATTCATCATCAGTTGTTTCTGGGGCTTGGGACCTAGAACAAGCATCTCTGTTTTGTCCGAGTTTAATAGTAGAAAGTTTGCAGCCATCCACTTCCTTATGTCTGAAACACATGCTTCTAGTGAGCGCAATTTTGGGGCTTCACCATGTTTCATTGAAATGTACAGCTGTGTATCATCATGTCATAGCAGTGAAAGTTAACATTATGTTTTGAAATAACATCCCCAAGAGGTAAAATGTATAGTGAAAACAATAGTGGTCCTAAAACGGAACCTTGAGGAACAAAGAAATTTACAGTTGATTTGTCAGAGGACAAACCATTCACAGAGACAAACTGATATTCACATCATGACACCGAATAGGACAGGAGAAGATCTCGACAGATAAACAAACCAGGCCAGAACATGTCCGACACAAGACAATTTGGGTTTAAATACTCCAAAAGAATGTGGTGATCGATGGTATCAAAAGCAGCACTAAGGTCTAGGAGCACGAGGACAGATGCAGAGCACCCCGGTCAGGGCCATGCCATTGAAATGTCATTTACCACCTTCACAAGTGCCGTCCCAGTGCTATGATGGGGTCTTCAACCAAAACCAGACTGAAGCATTTGTATAAATTGTTTCTCTTCAGGAAGGCAATGGGTTGCTGCGCAACAGGATCTAAAATTTTTGAGAGGAATGGAAGATTTGATATAGGCCGATAGTTTTTTATATTTTCTGACTCAGCCCCTGTAATAGGGTTAGAGGCAGAGAATCCCAGTTTCGGCCAGGCAGAGACAGGTTTATTCCAGAGCCTTTCCGTTCACCTTCAACAGGCTTTATTACTGCCACTTTTAGTGAGTTTGGTACACATCCAGTGGATAGCCAGACGTTTATTATGTTCAATCATAGGAAAGCCAAGCAAGGAAGCAGCTCTTTCAGTAGTTTAGTTGGAATAGGATCCAGTATGCAGCTTGAAGGTTTAGAGGCCATGATTATTTTCATCATTGTGTCAAGAGATATAGTACTAAAACACTTGAGCTCTCTCTTGATCCTAGGTCCTGGCAGAGTTTTGCAGACTCAGGACAACTGAGGTTTGGAGGAATAAGCAGGTTTAAAGAGGAGTCCAAATTTGCTTTCTAATAATCATAATCTTTTCCTCAAAGAAGTTCATGAATTTATCAGTAAAGTGAAATCAGCCCTTCTTTGACAGGAAGCCAGTTTAGAGAGGGCACTGGAGTAATATGATCAAATTTTTGTTCTAGTCATTTTCTAGCAGCCGTATTTAGCACTAACTGAAGACACCTGAAACCCCACCTCTTTAAGGAATACCTAGGATAGGATAAGTAATCCTTCTCACCCCCCTTTAAGATTTAGATCTTATTTTCCTCTAGAAAAATAGGATGATCGAGCAGCAGTAAGGGTTCTACTGGATGTCAAGCTAAACTGAAGACTTCCAGTTTGGTGTGGCGCCATTTGTTCTAATTTTCTGGAAGCTTGCTTCAGAGCTCGGGTATTTTCTGTGTACCAGGGAGCTAGTTTCTTATGAGAAATGTTTTTAGTTTTATCCGGGTTCAACTGCATCTAGGGTATTGCACAAGGTTAAATTGAGATCCTCAGTTAGGTGGTTAACTGATTTTTGTCCTCTGGCGTCCTTTGGTAGGCAGAGGGAGTCTGGAAGGGCATCAAGGAATCTTTGTTTTGTCTGTGAATTTACCATTAAGATGAATTGTCAGATTCAACAGAAGATCTCTTTTTGGGACCTAGAACAAGCATCTCTGTCCTTGGTAAAAAGTTTGCAGCCATCCACTTCCTTATGTCTGAAACACATGCTTCTAGTGAGCGCAATTTTGGGGCTTCACAATTGTTTCAAAGCTGTGTGTCATCCGCATAGCAGTGAAAGTTAAATTATGTGGTCCGATAGTCCATGATTATGAGTGGAAAAACATTAAGATCCACAACATTTATTCCATGGGACAAAAACTAGGTCCAGCGTATGATCTTTGACAGTGAGTGGGTCCAGAGACATGTTGACAAAACCCACTGAGGATGATGGCTCCAAAAGAATTTGAGTGGGTCTGTGGACTTTTCCATGTGAATATTAAAGTCACCAAAGATGAGAATATTATCTGAGGACATGACTACAAGGTCCGATAGGAATTAAGGGAACTCAGTGAGAATTTATACCTTGGCCCAGGTGCCGTCTCAGTGCTATGATGGGGTCTAAAACCAGACTCAAAAAGCATTTGTTACATTGTTTGTTTCATGAAGGAAGTCAGTTGCTGCGCAAACGTCTTTCTTTTTTTTTTTTTTTTTTTTTTGTAAATTGAAATTTGCTATCGTAAATGTTAGCAACACCTCCGCCTTTCGGGATGCACGGGGGGGATATGGTCACTAGTGTAGCCAGGAGGTGAGGCCTCATTTAAAACAGTAAATTCATCAGGCTGAAGCCATTTTTTATTTTCAGGCCAATCACATCAAGATTATGATCAGTGATTAGTTCATTGACTAGAATTGCCTTTGAAGTAAGGGATCTAATATTAAGTAGCCCTATTTTGAGATTTGAGGTATCATGATCTCTTTCAGTAATGACAGGAATGGAGGTGGTCTTTATCCTAGTGAGATTGCTAAAACACCGCCATGTTTAGTTTTGCCCAACCTAGGTCGAGGCACAGACACGGTCTCAATGGTGATAGCTGAGCTACTACACTGACTGTGCTAATGGCAGACTTTTCCAGAAGTTCATGAATTTATCACTGGCTAAAGTGAAAGTCATCCTCTCTTGGGGAATGCTGCTTTTTAGTTAGCTTTGGCTAACAGCCTGCTGCCTGGCCTGCACCCTATTTCATTGTGGAGCTAGAGGAGTTAGAGCCCTGTCTATGTTGGTAGATAAAATGAGAGTTCCCGTCTTTCCAGCCCAGTCAAAACTGTTCGCTGCTCTGGCCCCCCAATGGTGGAACAAACTCCCTCACGACGCCAGGACAGCGGAGTTAATCACCACCTTCCGGAGACAACTGAAACCCCACCTCTTTAAGGAATACCTAGGATAGGATAAGTAATTTTGTCCTCCCCCCTTTAAGATGTAGATGCACTATTGTAAAGTGACTGTTCCCCTGGATGTCATAAGGTGAATGCACAATTTGTAAGTCGCTCTGGATAAGAGCGTCTGCTAAATGACTTAAATGTAAATGTAAATGTAAAATGAGAGCACGTCCTCCAGCTCCAGGATGGAGTCCATTAAGATCCTCAGCAGGTCAGGCTTGGTCCTGTTTGTGGGTGAGTCCCAGTGAGTCCCAGAAAGAGGGCCAATTATCTACAAATTCTATCTTTTGGGAGGGGCAGAAAACAGTTTTCAACCAGTGATTGAGTTGTGAGACTGCTGTAGAGCTCATCACTCCCCCTAACTGGGAGGGGGCCAGAGACAATTACTCGATGCCGACACATCTTTCTAGCTGATATGCACACAGAAGCTGTTGCGCTTGGTGATCTCTGACTGTTTCATCCTAACATCGTTGGTGCCGACGTGGATAACAATATCTCTATACTCGCCAGTTTTAGCTTTAGCCAGCACCATCTTCAGATTAGCCTTAACGTCGGTAGCCCTGCCCCCCTGGTAAACAGTGTATGATCGCTGGATGATTCGTTTTAAGTCTAATACTGCGGGTAATGGAGTCGCCAATGACTAGAGTTTTCAATTTGTCAGAGCTAATGGTGGGAAGCTTCGGAGTCTCAGACCCCGTAACGGGAGGAGTAACGCGACACCGGTTGAGCTTTCCTACAGCGTTCCTTCCAGAAACCTTGAGAAAGTTGTCCGGCTGCGGGGACTGTGCCAGGGGATTTATACTACTATCTGTACTTACTGGTGGCACAGACGCTGTTTCATCCTTTCCTACACTGAAATTACCCTTGCCTAACGATTGCGTCTGAAGCTGGGCTTGTAGCACAGCTATCCTCGCCGTAAGGCCAGTACAGCGACTACAATTAGAAGGCATCATGTTAATGTTACTACTTAGCTTCGGCTGTTGGAGGTCCTGACGAATCGTGTCCAGATAAAGCGTCCGGAGTGAAAAAGTTGAGGAAAAAAATAAATGAACGGAAATTAAAAAGTGAAAACCGTAAAGTCGTCACGTAGCAAAATAGGTTGGCAACAAAATGCACAGCAACTGGAAAACAAGCCTGCAAGTTGTGACCAGAAATCTAATAGGATGACTAAAGACAGTACAGGATGGGGAATACAGACAACTGAAATTGAAATAATCTGTCATGTCCTATTTATCTATTGACCACTTCCCAATGTGGACCTGACAGAGACAGTGGAATATTTGACATGTTTTGGTAAATGAATGTTAACTATTTGTCTGGATTTTCCATTAAAAATCTCCAAAATCATTGTAACATCAGCAATAACACAAAAACTTGATTTTCTTTTCAAAATCAAGTTGTTTTAAAATTCTTTAATTCCAGGCGCACACATCCCTTTAGCGGGATCATTTGTCAACAGCCGGTGAATTGCAGAGCGCCAAAATCAAATTACTGAAAAGGTTACATTTTTATGAAATCACAAGTGCAATATACCAAAACACAGCGTAGCTTGTTAATCCACCTGGCGTGTCAGATTTCAAAAAAGCTTTACGGTGAAAGCAAACCATGTGATTTTGAGGACAGCTCTCAGCAGACAAAACATTAAGCAGCTTGCAGCAAAGGAGATTGATTTATCGCTTTTGTGACACTTAACTTTGATTTTAGTATTTTGCACTCAAGACATGTTCGTTTTGTTCGATAAAGATTTTTATATCCAAAAAAACCTCCATTTGGTTGGCTCCATTTGTTTAGTAATCCACAGGCTCGTGCTGTCACGACGGGCAGACAAATTACAAATAGTATCCGTAAAGTTCGTAGAGACATGTCAAAAGTTTATTATAATCAATCCTCAGGTTGTTTTTACAATAAATAATATTTCAACCGGACAGTAGCCTTTTCATTAGGAGAGAGAAAGAGTCTCGCTGCAGTGGTGCGCACATGAACAAATCTAAGGACATCTGGCTATCCACTGACACCATGTGATCATTCTAGCTCATTTTTCAGAATAAAAGCCTGAAACTGTGGGGAGAAAGAATATTTTACACACTGCCGATTTTCCAATTTACAAAACATGTAGAGGTCTGTCATTTTTATCATAGTGTAACGGATGTGAAACTGCTAGCTTAGTTAGCGGTGCGCGCTAAATGGCGGTTCAATCAGTGACATCACTTGCTCTGAGACCTTGAAGTAGTGGTTCCCCTTGCTCTACAAGGGCCGTGGCTTTTGTGGAGCGATGCTCCGAGGGTGACTGTTGTTGATGTGTGCAGAGGGTCCCTGGTTCGCGCAAGGGTATGGGCGAGGGGACGGTCTAAGGTTATACTGTTACAATAGGTCCACTTCAACTGTGACAGACGGAACCTAATACAAAAATCCAGAAAAATCACATTGTATGATTAAAGTCATTAATTTCCATGGGAGGGGTCCACAACAGAATGCCTGTGTTAACAGCCTAGTAGAAATGCCTTAATATGAACACAAGCTCAGTCAAGATCAATTGAACAAATGCCAGCAACACATTGATTAGTCTACATGGCTTTTATTGAGTCAGTGACTTAGGCAGCCATGAGGATCCATTCCAGAACAGAGAGTTCAGGTTGGAGAAACAGTCCCTCTGGGATGTAGCTTGTGAGTAATGACAGCAGCCATTTTAGGACTCCACCTGCTTCTCCTGGTCAATGTCTGTAGGTGAGAAGAACGGCTTAAACGGAC
Source organism: Oncorhynchus gorbuscha (assembly GCF_021184085.1). Classification (NCBI taxonomy): domain Eukaryota; kingdom Metazoa; phylum Chordata; class Actinopteri; order Salmoniformes; family Salmonidae; genus Oncorhynchus; species Oncorhynchus gorbuscha. The sequence goes on from NW_025746888.1 coordinate 47,722, forward strand.
AGCAATAGAGAATTGTGACATAATGCTAACTTGACAAAATTAACCACCGAAATTCAAGTTGGCATACCCATCAGAGTGCCTTAATTCAAGGTCTAGTAGTTCTAGTTGCCATCAGGTTTCATAATAAAACCAGTGGCTACTAAGGCATTGTATTTACCCTCTTTGGTAGGTAGAGTGTTCTTCTCTTCAGTCTCAGTCTTCTTCAGTTTAGTCATGTCAAACTGAGCGATCTCACTCACATCTGGTTTGTCTGCCATTGTTGATTTGGGTTCTAATGAAACAGATCGGTGTTAAATATACAGCCAGTATGATAAAGTTCCCAGACTTGATGTGGAGTAATACTATTAGGCAAACATTTTACTGAAGTTAGTCACCTGCTGACAGTCTAAACCATAAGCTATTGACACACAGGCCTACCTTAAACCTCCACAGCTACTGTACCACACAAAATGGTTTGTAAATAAGGAAGGAATGAACACCTTCATTTCCGGAATCTATTTATGAGAATGGAAAGGAATGCTGATTACTAGCAGGAGGGGCCTTCTAAATTTCTAAGTGGTGGCACCTGTTCATTCACCTGTTTAACATCCAATTAGCATAATTGGATCGCTACTGTGGAACACCGAATGAAGTGAGCACCCAACTGTAGGATTTAGAATTAACATTAAAAACAAATTGGTTCTGTCACCTGTAATTTATTGTAAAAACCATGATATGCTATGCTAATTGGATGTTAAACAGGTGAATGAACAGGTGCCACCACTTAGAAAATTAGAAGGCCCCTCCTGCTAGTAATCAGCGTTCCTTTCCATTCTCATAAATAGATTCCGGAAATGAAGGTGTTCATTCCTTCCTTATTTACAAACCATTTTGTGTGGTGCAGTAGCTGTGGAGGTTTAAGGTAGGTCTGTGTGTCAATAGCTTATGTTTTAGACTGTCAGCAGGTGTATAACTTCAGTAAAATGTTTGCCTAATAGTATTACTCCACATCAAGTCTGGGAACTTTATCATACAGGCTGTTTATTTAACACCAATCTGTTTCATTAGAACCCAAATCAACAATGGCAGACAAACCAGATGTGAGTGAGATCGCTCAGTTTGACATGACTAAACTGAAGAAGACTGAGACTGAGGAGAAGAACACTCTACCTACCAAAGAGGGTAAATACAATGCCTTAGTAGCCACTGGTTTTATTATGAAACCTGATGGCAACTAGAACTACTAGACCTTGAATTAAGGCACTCTGATGGGTATGTGAACTTGAATTTCGGTGGTTAATTTTGTCAAGTTAGCATTGATGTCACAATTCTCTATTGCTGTCCGTTTAAGCCGTTCTTCTCACCTACAGACATTGACCAGGAGAAGCAGGTGGAGTCCTAAAATGGCTGCTGTCATTACTCACAAGCTATATCCCAGAGGGACTGTTTCTCCAACCTGAACTCTCTGTGCTGGAATGGATCCTCATGGCTGCCTAAGTCACTGACTCAATAAAAGCCATGTAGACTAATCAATGTGTTGCTGGCATTTGTTAAATGAATCTTGACTGACCGTGTTCATATTAAGGCATTTCCACTTGGCTGTTTACACAGGCAGTCTGTTTTGGACCCCCCCCCCCCCCATGCAACTTAATTCCTTAAATCATACAATGTGATTTTTCTGGATTTTTGTATTGGGTTCCGTCTGTCACAGTTGAAGTGGACCTATTGTAACAGTATAACCTTAGACCGTCCCCTCGCCCATACCCTTGCGCGAACCAGGGACCCTCTGCACACATCAACAACACGCACCCTCGAAGCATCGCTCCACAAAAAGCCACGGCCCTTGTAGAGCAAGGGGAACCACTACTTCAAGGTCTCAGAGCAAGTGACGTCACTGATTGAACCGCCATTTAGCGCGCACCGCTAACTAAGCTAGCAGTTTCACATCCGTTACACTATGATAAAAATGACAGACCTCTACATGTTTTGTAAGTTGGAAAATCGGCAGTGTGTAAAATACTCTTTCTCCCCACACTTTCAGGCTTTTATTCTGAAAAATTAGCTAGAATGATCACATGGTGTCAGTGGATAGCCAGATGTCCTTAAATTTGTTCATGTGCGCACCACTGCAGCGAGACTCTTTCTCTCTCCTAATGAAAAGGCTACTGTCCGGTTGAAATATTATTTATTGTAAAATCAACCTGAGGATTGATTATAAACATTTGACATGTCTCTACGAACTTTACGGATACTATTTGTAATTTGTCTGCCCGTCGTGACAGCACGAGCCTGTGGATTACTAAACAAATGGAGCCAACCAAATGGTGTTATCTTTCTTTATCGAACAAAACGAACATGTCTTGAGTGCAAAATACTAAAATCAAAGTTAAGTGTCACAAAAGCGATAAATCAATCTCCTTTGCTGCAAGCTGCTTAATGTTTTATCTGAGAGCTGTCCTCAATCACATGGTTTGCTTTCACCGTAAAGCTTTTTTGAAATCTGACACGCCAGGTGGATTAACAAGCTATGCTGTGTTTTTGTATATTGCACTTGTGATTTCATGAAAATGTAACCTTTTCAGTAATTTGATTTTGGCGCTCTGCAATTCACTGGCTGTTGACATGATCCCGCTAAAGGGATGTGTGCGCCTGGAATTAAAGAATTTTAAAACTTGATTTTGAAAAGACAATCAAGTTTTTGTGTTATTGCTGATGTTACAATGATTTTGGAGATTTTTAATGGAAAATCCAGACAAATAGTTAACATTCATTTACCAAAACATGTCAAATATTCCACTGTCTCTGTCAGGTCCACATTGGGAAGTGGTCAATAGATAAATAGGACATGACAGATTATTTCAATTTCAGTTGTCTGTATTCCCCATCCTGTACTGTCTTCAGTCATCCTATTAGATTTCCGGTCACAACTTCCAGGCTTGTTTTCGAGTTGCTGTGCGTTTACTGGCTCTCACTGGCTTACTGGGGCTCTCTCATGCCGTCCCTGCAGGGGGTGCGTCACCTGAGTGGGTTGATTCACTGTTGTGGTCATCCTGTCTGGGTTGGCGTCCCCCCTTGGGTTGTGCCGTGGCGGATATCTTTGTGGGCTATACTCAGCCTTGTCTCAGGATGGTAAGTTGGTGGTTGAAGATATCCCCCTAGTGGTGTGGGGACTGTGCTTTGGCAAAGTGGGTGGGGTTATATCCTTCCTGTTTGGCCCTGTCCGGGGGTGTCCTCGGATGGGGCCACAGTGTTTCCTGACCCCTCCTGTCTCAGCCTCCAGTATTTATGCTGCAGTAGTTTGTGTCGGGGGACTAGGGTCAGTTTGTTATATCTGGAGTACTTCTCCTGTCCTATTCGGTGTCCAGTGTGAATCTAAGTGTGCGTTCTCTAATTCTCTTCTTCTTTCTTTCTCTCTCTCGGAGGACCTGAGCCCTAGGACCATGCCCTAGGACTACCTGACATGATGACTCCTTGCTGTCCCCAGTCCACCTGGCCATGCTGCTGCTCCAGTTTCAACTGACCTGAGCCCTAGGACCATGCCCCAGGACTACCTGACATGATGACTCCTTGCTGTCCCCAGTCCACCTGGCCATGCTTCTGCTCCAGTTTCAACTGTTCTGCCTTACTATTATTCGACCATGCTGGTCATTTATGAACATTTGAACATCTTGGCCATGTTCTGTTATAATCTCCACCCGGCACAGCCAGAAGAGGAATGGCCACCACACATATGCTCTCTCTAATTCTCTCTTTCTTTCTCTCTCTCGGAGGACCTGAGCCCTAGAACCATGCCCCAGGACTACCTGACATGATGACTCCTTGCTGTCCCCAGTCCACCTGACTGTGCTGCTGCTCCAGTTTCAACTGTTCTGCCTTATTATTATTCAACCATGCTGGTCATTTATGAACATCTTGGCCATGTTCTGTTATAATCTCCACCCGGCACAGCCAGAAGAGGACTGGCCACCCCACATAGCCTGGTTCCTCTCTAGGTTTCTTCCTAAGTTTTGGCCTTTCTAGGGAGTTTTTCCTAGCCACCGTGCTTCTACACCTGCATTGCTTGCTGTTTGGGGTTTTAGGCTGGGTTTCTGTACAGCACTTTGAGATATCAGCTGATGTACGAAGGGCTATATAAATAAATTTGATTTGATTAGATTAGATAGTAGTCGTCCTATATAGATAGTTCCCCATCCTGTACTGTCTGTAGTCTGTTCCCCTTCCTGTACTGTCTATAGTCTGTTCCCCCTCCTGTACTGTCTATAGTCTGTTCCCCATCCTGTACTGTCTATAGTCTGTTCCCCATCCTGTACTGTCTATAGTCTGTTCCCCATCCTGTACTGTCTATAGTCTGTTCCCCCTCCTGTACTGTCTATAGTCTGTTCCCCATCCTGTACTGTATATAGTCGTCCTATATAGATAGTTCCACATCTTGTACTGTCTATAGTCGTCCTATATAGATAGTTCCACATCATGTACTGTCTATAGTCGTCCTATATAGATAGTTCCACATCATGTACTGTCTATAGTCGTCCTAAATAGATAGGATGTACTGTCTATAGTCATCCTATATAGATAGTTCCACATTCTGTACTGTCTATAGTCGTCCTATATAGATAGCCTAAGTTTACTGCAGAAATGTCTGACCTAATCATTTTACTAGTTCTTCACAGTAGATAAGGTAAACTTTCACCAACTGTCTCTGTCCCCCTCATAGTTGTACATTTACATCATTTACATTTAAGTCATTTAGCAGACGCTCTTATCCAGAGCGACTTACAAATTGGTGCTTTCACCTTATGACATCCAGTGGAACAGTCACTTTACAATAGTGCATCTAAATCTTAAAGGGGGGTGAGAGGGATTACTTATCCTATCCTAGGTATTCCTTAAAGAGGTGGGGTTTCAGGTGTCTCCGGAAGGTGGTGATTGACTCCGCTGTCCTGGCGTCGTGGGGGAGTTTGTTCCACCATTGGGGGGCCAGAGCAGCGAACAGTTTTGACTGGGCTGAGCGGGAGCTGTACTTCCTCAGTGGTAGGGAGGCGAGCAGGCCAGAGGTGGATGAACGCAGTGCCCTTGTTTGGGTGTAGGGCCTGATCAGAGCCTGGAGGTACTGAGGTGCCGTTCCCCTCACAGCTCCGTAGGCAAGCACCATGGTCTTGTAGCGGATGCGAGCTTCAACTGGAAGCCAGTGGAGAGAACGGAGGAGCGGGGTGACGTGAGAGAACTTGGGAAGGTTGAACACCAGACGGGCTGCGGCGTTCTGGATGAGTTGAAGGGGTTTAATGGCACAGGCAGGGAGCCCAGCCAACAGCGAGTTGCAGTAATCCAGACGGGAGATGACAAGTGCCTGGATTAGGACCTGCGCCGCTTCCTGTGTGAGGCAGGGTCGTACTCTGCGGATGTTGTAGAGCATGAACCTACAGGAACGGGCCACCGCCTTGATGTTGGTTGAGAACGACAGGGTGTTGTCCAGGATCACGCCAAGGTTGTTGTGTTGTGTACATCCCTCTGTCATGTGGTCTGTGTGTATCTAACCTGACGTAGCAGGTGGAAAAGTGTATCCAAGCGTCCAGAGATCTGTATATAGTGACAAGATGTCTATGTCTCTGACAATGGGAGTTGTTGTCCTGTGTGGTGATATTCAGACACCTCCAGTTGCATTAGAAAGCTGTTATTGTGATATGAAGATGCAGACTTCTGCGTCTGTGACCACGGTACACTGGGTTTGTCCCCGGGATTAAGATAAGAAGCTGTATTTTATCTGAGAAGACAGAAGGGGAAAAGGAGGAAGAGAGAGAGGTGGGAAGAGGGAGAGAGGAGAGGAGGAGGACAGGAAAACGGGCCCCATTCAACAGCAGCACAACAGATATCAGCACTCTGGTACCAAAAGATGGTTCTCCATTCAGAACACCATACAGCTACATGTAGAACGCTGACACAGCTATGGAGATGAACAGGGAGCGACAGACATATACACAAATTAGATAGAAGAGCAGATATTAACAAGGAAGAACGAATTGGCAAACAACCCAAAGAAAAAAGCAGGGAGACACCCCCACCTACCCAGCCCTTCTTCCTCTCAATGATGCCCTGACTTGCATTTCTTCCACAGGAGGCTGCAGAGGGGAGGACGGCTCATAATAATGGATGGAACAGAGCAAATGGAACGGCATCAAACACATTGGAACCATGTTTTATGTATTTGATCCCATTCCACTGATTCCGTTCCAGTCATTACAACGAGCCCCTCCTCTCCAATTACGGTTCCACCAACCTCCTGTGATTTGTCTCACACTCACTTCATTTGGTGTTCCACAGTAGCGATCCAATTATGCTAATTGGATGTTAAACAGGTGAATGAACAGGTGCCACCACTTAGAAATTTAGAAGGCCCCTCCTGCTAGTAATCAGCGTTCCTTTCCATTCTCATAAATAGATTCCGGAAATGAAGGTGTTCATTCCTTCCTTATTTACAAACCATTTTGTGTGGTGCAGTAGCTGTGGAGGTTTAAGGTAGGCCTGTGTGTCAATAGCTTATGTTTTAGACTGTCAGCAGGTGAATAACTTCAGTAAAATGTTTGCCTAATAGTATTACTCCACATCAACTCTGGGAACTTTATCATACTGGCTGTATATTTAATACCAATCTGTTTCATTAGAACCCAAATCAACAATGGCAGACAAACCAGATGTGAGTGAGATCGCTCAGTTTGACATGACTAAACTGAAGAAGACTGAGACTGAGGAGAAGAACACTCTACCTACCAAAGAGGGTAAATACAATGCCTTAGTAGCCACTGGTTTTATTATGAAACCTGATGGCAACTAGAACTACTAGACCTTGAATTAAGGCACTCTGATGGGTATGTGAACTTGTATTTTGGTGGTTAACTTTGTCACGTTAGCGTCGATGTCCCAATTCTCTATTGCTGTCCGTTTTTAAGCCGTTCTTCTCACCTACAGTCATTGACCAGGAGAAGCAGGTGGAGTCCTAAAATGGCTGCTGTCATTACTCACAAGCTACATCCCAGAGGAACTGTTTCTCCAACCTGAACTCTCTGTTCTGGAATGGATCCTCATGGCTGCCTAAGTCACTGACTCAATAAAAGCCATGTAGACTAATCAATGTGTTGCTGGCATTTGTTCAATTAATCTTGACTGATCTTGTGTTCATATTAAGGCATTTCTACTAGGCTGTTAACACAGGCATTCTGTTGTGGACCCCTCCCATGGAAATTAATGACTTTAATCATACAATGTGATTTTTCTGGAATTTCGTTATAGATTCCGTCTCACAGTTGAAGTGTACCTATGATAAATGACAGACCTCTACGTGCTTTGTAAGTAGGAAAATCGGCAGTGTGTAAAATACTCTTTCTCCCCACTAGTTTTAGGCTTTTATTCTGAAAAATGAGCTAGAATGATCACATGGTGTCAGTGGATAGCCAGATGTCCTTAGATTTGTTCATGTGCGCACCACAGCAGCAAGACACTTTCTCTCTCCTAATGAAAAAGGCTACTGTCCAGTTGAAATATTATTTATTGTAAAAACAACCTGAGGATTGATTATAATAAACATTTTACATGTCGCTACGAACTTTACGGATACCTATTTGTGATTTGTCTGCCCGTCGTGACCGCACGAGCCTGTGGATTACTAAACAAAACACGCCAACCAAATGGAGTTTTTTGGATAGAAATAATTATCGAACAAAACAAACATGTCATGTGAAATATAAAATAAAGGTAAGTGATTCATTTGAAGGGTCAGAAAAGCAATCTACTTTGCTGCTAGCTGTGTAATGTTTTGTCTGCTTAGAGCTGTCACATAATCACATGGTTTGCTTTCACCGTAAAGCTTTTTTGAAATCTGACATGCCAGGTGGATGAACAAGCTACGCTGTGTTTTGGTATATTGCACTTGTGATTTCATAAATGTAATTTGAATTTGGCACTCTGCGATTCACCGGCTGTTGACAAATGATCCCGTTGAAGGAATGGGTGCGTAAAGAATTAAAAACAACTTGATTTTGAAGAGACAAAACATGTTAAATATTCCATTGTCTCTGTCAGGTCCACTTTGGGAAGTAATCAATAGATAAATAGGAAATGACATTGAAATGTAATATTTCAGTTGTCTGTGTTCCCCATCCTGTATCAAATCAAATGTATTTACATAGCCCTTCGTACATCAGCTGATATCTCAATGTGCTGTACAGAAACCCAGCCTAAAACCCCAAACAGCAAGCAATGCAGGTGTAGAAGCACGGTGGCTAGGAAAAACTCCCTAGAAAGGCCAAAACCTAGGAAGAAACCTAGAGAGGAACCAGGCTATATGGGGTGGCCAGTCCTCTTCTGGCTGTGCCGGGTGGAGATTATAACATGTTGAAATGTTCGTAAATGACAAGCATGGTCAAATAATAGTAAGGCGGGACAGCAAGGAGTCATGTCAGGTAGTCCTGAGGCATGATCCTAGGGCTCAGGTCTTCAGAGAAAGAAAGAGAATTAGAGAGAGCACACTTAAATTCACACAGGACACCGAATAGGACAGGGCCAAACAAAGAATACTGTACTGTCTTTAGTCATCCTATATAGTCTGTTCCCCCTCCTGTACTGTCTACTGTCTATAGTCTGTTCCCCATCCTGTACTGTCTATAGTCTGTTCTCCCCCTCCTCTACTGTCTATAGTCTGTTCCCCCTCCTCTACTGTCTATAGTCTGTTCCCCCTCCTCTACTGTCTATAGTCTGTTCCCCCTCCTCTACTGTCTATAGTCTGTTCCCCCTCCTCTACTGTCTATAGTCTGTTCCCCCTCCTCTACTGTCTATAGTCTGTTCCCCCTCCTCTACTGTCTATAGTCTGTTCCCCCTCCTCTACTGTCTATAGTCTGTTCCCCCTCTACTGTCTATAGTCTGTTCCCCCTCCTCTACTGTCTATAGTCTGTTCCCCCTCCTGTATTGGAGGACAGAGAGAAAAGGAGGGAGAAGGACAGGAAAACGGGCCCCATTCAACAGCATCACAACAGATATCAGCACTCTGGTGCCAAAAGATGGTCCTCCATTCAGAACACCATACAGCTACATGTAGAACGCTGACACAGCTATGGAGATGAACAGGGAGCGACAGACATATACACAAATTAGATAGAAGAGCAGATATTAACAAGGAAGAACGAATTGGCAAACAACCCAAAGAAAAAAGCAGGGAGACACCCCCACCTACCCAGCCCTTCTTCCTCTCAATGAAGCCCTGACTTGCATTTCTTCCACAGGAGGCTGCAGAGGGGAGGACGGCTCATAATAATGGATGGAACAGAGCAAATGGAACGGCATCCAACACATTGGAACCATGTTTTATGTATTTGATCCCATTCCACTGATTCCGTTCCAGTCATTACAACGAGCCCCTCCTCTCCAATTACGGTTCCACCAACCTCCTGTGATTTGTAGTCTCACACACTGTCACACATACATATGCAAGTGTACAATATGCACTCAACACACAAGTGTCAGAACAATACTGATACAGTTTCTATATACCATCTTTGGTATGCTAGCTGGATAATACTGATACAGTAGCTATATCATCTTTGATCAGCTAGCTGGATAATATTGATACAGTAGCAATATCATCTTTGATCAGCTAGCTGGATAATACTGATACAGTTTCTATATACCGTCTTTGATCAGCTAGCTGGATAATACTGATACAGTAGCTATATACCATCTTTGATCAGCTAGCTGGATAATACTGATACAGTTTCTATATACCATCTTTGATCAGCTAGCTGGATAATACTGATACAGTTTCTATATACCATCTTTGATCAGCTAGCTGGATAATACTGATACAGTTTCTATATACCATCTTTGATCAGCTAGCTGGATAATACTGAAACAGTAGCTATAGACCATCTTTGATCAGCTAGCTGGATAATATTGATACAGTAGCTATATACCATCTTTGATCAGCTAGCTGGATAATACTGATACAGTAGCTATATACCATCTTTGATCAGCTAGCTGGATAATACTGATACAGTTTCTATATACCATCTTTGATCAGCTAGCTGGATAATACTGATACAGTAGCTATATACCATCTTTAATCAGCTAGCTGGATAATACCGATACAGTAGCTATAGACCATCTTTGATCAGCTAGCTGGATAATACTGATACAGTAGCTATATACCATCTTTGATCAGCTAGCTGGATAATACTGATACAGTAGCTATATACCATCTTTGATCAGCTAGCTGGATAATATTGATACAGTAGCTATATACCATCTTTGATCAGCTAGCTGGATAATATTGATACAGTAGCTATATACCATCTTTGGTCAGCTAGCTTTTGTTTGCTACTCTTATTATTGGCTATTCCAACATGACATGAAGCCAAATATTCTACATTGAAGCCAGTGACATAGAAGCCTTGTCAATACCAGCTCGAGAATGACGACTGGGCATGATGATGTTATGACTGTATACAGATGGTTGGAAATACAGTCGTGTTGATATATTTACAGTGACAACAAACACACAATAGCACAGGGTGCTCTGACTGAATAATGTTTCACGCCACGGTTTTAAACCCAACAGTCCCTAAATCAAACCGTTACTAAGTCGCTAAATGAAACACTTAACAGGGGACACTTTTGGTCACCTTTACGTCTTGACTTTCTGCTCTTACACGGAGTCTCCAGTTCGGTTCTTTGGTTTGGTTTTTACAATAAATTACAGGTGACAGAACCAATTTGTTTTTAATGTTAATTCTAAATCCTACAGTTGGGTGCTCACTTCATTCGGTGTTCCACAGTAGCCGATCCAATTATGCTAATTATGTGTTAAACAGGTGAATGAACAGGTGCCACCACTTAGAAATTTAGAAGGCCCCTCCTGCTAGTAATCAGCGTTTTCAAAGGATTCCATTCTCATAAATAGATTCCGGAAATGAAGGTGTTCATTCCTTCCTTATTTACAAATCATTTTGTGTGGTGCAGTAGCTGTGGAGGTTTAAGGTAGGCCTGTGTGTCAATAGCTTATGTTTTAGACTGTCAGCAGGTGTATAACTTCAGTAAAATGTTTGCCTAATAGTATTAGTCCACATCAAGTCTGGGAACTTTATCATACTGGCTGTATATTTAACACCGATCTGTTTCATTAGAACCCAAATCAACAATGGCAGACAAACCAGATGTGAGTGAGATCGCTCAGTTTGACATGACTAAACTGAAGAAGACTGAGACTGAGGAGAAGAACACTCTACCTACCAAAGAGGGTAAATACAATGCCTTAGTAGCCACTGGTTTTATTATGAAACCTGTTGGTAACCAGAACTACTAGACCTTGAATTAAGGCACTCTGATGGGTATGTGAACTTGAATTTCGGTGCTTTGTGGTTAACTTTGTCACGTTAGCATTGATGTCACAATTCTCTATTGCTGTCCGTTAAAGCCATTCTTCTCACCTACAGACATTGACCAGGAGAAGCAGGTGGAATCCTAAAATGGCTGCTGTCATTACTCACAAGCTACATCCCAGAGGGACTGTTTCTCAAACCTGAACTCACCGACTCAATAAAAGCCATGTAGACTAATCAATGTGTTGCTGGCATTTGTTAAATATATCTTGAATGACCTTATGTTCATATTAAGGCTGTTTACACAGGCATTCTGTTTTGGACCCCCCCCCCCCCCCCCCACAATGCAAATTGATTACTTAAATCATACAAAATGATTTTCTGTATGTTTGTTATAGATTCCGTATCACAGTTCAAGTGAACCTATTATAAAAAATGACAGACCTCTAAATGCTTTGTAAGTAGGAAAATCGGTAGTGTGTAAAATACTACTTCTCCCCATTGTAGTTTCAGGCTTTTATTCTGAAAAATGAGCTAGAATGATCACATGGTGTCAGTGGATAGCCAGATGTCCTTAGATTTGTTCATGCGCGCTCCACTGCAGCAAGGCCTTTCTCTCTCCGGTTGAAATATTATTTATTGTAAAAACATGAGGATTGATTATAATAAACATTTGACATGTTTCCATGAACTTAACGGATACTATTTGGAATTTATCTGCTCGTCGTAACTGCACGAGCCTGTGGATTACGAAACAATATGCGCCAACCAAATTCAGTGTTTTTTTTTATGTAAATCTTTATTTAATGTGTTTTAATGTTTGTCTTGTGACTACAAAAATCAAAGGTAAGTGAGTCATTTTATTGCTTTTCTGATTTTTGCTTTTCTGATTTTTGTGACTAACCTAATTTGCTGCTTAATGTTTTGCCTGCTGAGAGCTGTCCTCACAATCACATGGTTTGCTTTCACTGTAAAGCTTTTTTGAAATCTGACATGCCAGGTGGATGAACAAGCGACGCTGTGTTTTGGTATATTGCACTTGTGATTTCATAAATGTAACTTGAATTTGGTGCTCTGCAATTCACCGGCTGTTGACAAATGATCCTGTTGAAGGAATGGGTGCGTCAAGGATGAACACATCTCGAGTTTGAAGAGCCAATCAACAGAGCCGATCGACAGAGCCGATCGACAGAGCCGATCAATAGTTGTTTTTGTGTGTTATTGCTGATGTTACAATGATTAATGGAAAATCCAAAGACAGAAATAGTGAACATTCAATTACCAAAAAGCTTTACGGTGAAAGCAAACCATATGATTCAGCCCTCTGCCTTACTGCTGTGTGATAGTGTTGTCAGCCAGCCCTCTGCCAGATGTTAACGTGTTGTCAGCCAGCCCTCTGCCAGATGTTAACGTGTTGTCAGCCAGCCCTCTGCCAGATGATAAAGTGTTGTCAGCCAGCCCTCTGCCAGATGATAAAGTCTTGTCAGCCAGCCCTCTGCCTTACTGCTGTGTGCATATACCAAAACACAACATAGCTTGTTGTTCATCCACCTAGCATGTCAGATTTCAAAAAAGCTTTGCGGTGAAAGCAAACCATACTATACCCAGAGCCCTAAGCCATTGTGTTCCTATGACTCAACTCGCACCAGTTGACTGCCTTCACCTCCTCTGTCACCATATCAGCTTACACACACACTAGGTTTGCCAAGTGTCACAATGGCTTCATACCTTATTCCAATAAAAGGTGTGGTGGTACGTTATAAAAAGCAAGATGTATATTATATATATCCATATTTCCTAAATCCTTTGAGGGAAGTTTGTCTATATTTACAATGGCTGACTTCAAACACACGAGATGCAGCCCAGCTTGTTGGCCTACATCCAATCTCCTGTATTTCCTCCTTAAAGGGATAGTGACACATTTTGGCAATTAATAAACCCTTTTCATACTTACCCAGAGTAACTCATGGATAACATTAATAAACCCTTTTCCTACTATACCCAGAGTCAGATTAACATGAATAAACCCTTTTCCTACTATACCCAGTCAGATTAACATGAATAAACCCTTTTCCTACTATACCCAGTCAGATTAACATGAATAAACCCTTTTCCTACTATACCCAGTCAGATTAACATGAATAAACCCTTTTCCTACTATACCCAGTCAGATTAACATGAATAAACCCTTTTCCTACTATACCCAGTCAGATTAACATGAATAAACCCTTTTCCTACTATACCCAGAGTCAGATTAACATGAATAAACCCTTTTCCTACTATACCCAGAGTCAGATTAACATGAATAAACCCTTTTCCTACTTACCCAGAGTCAGATTAACATGAATAAACCCTTTTCCTACTTACCCAGAGTCAGATTAACATGAATAAACCCTTTTCCTACTATACCCAGTCAGATTAACATGAATAAACCCTTTTCATACTTACCCAGAGTCAGATTAACATGAATAAACCCTTTTCCTACTATACCCAGAGTCAGATTAACATGAATAAACCATTTTCGTACTTACCCAGAGTCAGATTAACATGAATAAACCCTTTTCCTACTATACCCAGAGTCAGATTAACATGAATAAACCCTTTTCCTACTTACCCAGAGTCAGATTAACATGAATAAACCCTTTTCCTACTTACCCAGAGTCAGATTAACATGAATAAACCCTTTTCCTACTATACCCAGAGTCAGATTAACATGAATAAACCCTTTTCCTACTATACCCAGAGTCAGATTAACATGAATAAACCCTTTTCCTACTAACATGAATACCCAGAGTCAGATTAACATGAATAAACCCTTTTCCTACTATACCCAGAGTCAGATTAACATGAATAAACCCTTTTCCTACTATACCCAGTCAGATTAACATGAATAAACCCTTTTCCTACTTACCCAGAGTCAGATTAACATGAATAAACCCTTTTCCTACTATACCCAGAGTCAGATTAACATGAATAAACCCTTTTCCTACTTACCCAGAGTCAGATTAACATGAATAAACCCTTTTCCTACTTACCCAGAGTCAGATTAACATGAATAAACCCTTTTCCTACTATACCCAGTCAGATTAACATGAATAAACCCTTTTCCTACTATACCCAGTCAGATTAACATGAATAAACTTTTCCTACTTACCCAGAGTTTAACATGAATAAACTATACCCAGAGTCAGATTAACATGAATAAACCCTTTTCCTACTATACCCAGAGTCAGATTAACATGAATAAACCCTTTTCCTACTATACCCAGAGTCAGATTAACATGAATAAACCCTTTTCCTACTATACCCAGAGTCAGATTAACATGAATAAACCCTTTTCCTACTATACCCAGAGTCAGATTAACATGAATAAACCCTTTTCCTACTCAGATTAACATACCCAGAGTCAGATTAACATGAATAAACCCTTTTCCTACTTACCCAGAGTCAGATTAACATGAATAAACAGAGTCCTTTTCCTACTATACCCAGAGTCAGATTAACATGAATAAACCCTTTTCCTACTTACCCAGAGTCAGATTAACATGAATAAACCCTTTTCCTACTATACCCAGAGTCAGATTAACATGAATAAACCCTTTTCCTACTATACCCAGAGTCAGATTAACATGAATAAACCCTTTTCCTACTATACCCAGAGTCAGATTAACATGAATAAACCCTTTTCCTACTATACCCAGAGTCAGATTAACATGAATAAACCCTTTTCCTACTATACCCAGAGTCAGATTAACATGAATAAACCCTTTTCCTACTATACCCAGAGTCAGATTAACATGAATAAACCCTTTTCCTACTATACCCAGAGTCAGATTAACATGAATAAACCCTTTTCCTACATACCCAGAGTCAGATTAACATGAGTCAGATTAACATGAATAAACCCTTTTCCTACTATACCCAGAGTCAGATTAACATGAATAAACCCTTTTCCTACTATACCCAGAGTCAGATTAACATGAATAAACCCTTTTCCTACTTACCCAGAGTCAGATTAACATGAATAAACCCTTTTCCTACTTACCCAGAGTCAGATTAACATGAATAAACCCTTTTCCTACTTACCCAGAGTCAGATTAACATGAATAAACCCTTTTCCTACTATACCCAGAGTCAGATTAACATGAATAAACCCTTTTCCTACTATACCCAGAGTCAGATTAACATGAATAAACCCTTTTCCTACTATACCCAGAGTCAGATTAACATGAATAAACCCTTTTCCTACTTACCCAGAGTCAGATTAACATGAATAAACCCTTTTCCTACTATACCCAGAGTCAGATTAACATGAATAAACCCTTTTCCTACTATACCCAGAGTCAGATTAACATGAATAAACCCTTTTCCTACTATACCCAGAGTCAGATTAACATGAATAAATAAACCCAGATTAACATTAAACCCTTTTCCTACTATACCCAGAGTCAGATTAACATGAATAAACCCTTTTCCCTACAGATTAACATGAATAAACCCTTTTCCTACTATACCCAGTCAGATTAACATGAATAAACCCTTTTCCTACTATAGTCAGATTAACATGAATAAACCCTTTTCCTACTATACCCAGAGTCAGATTAACATGAATAAACCCTTTTCCTATTTACCCAGTCAGATTAACATGAATAAACCCTTTTCCTACTATACCCAGTCAGATTAACATGAATAAACCATTTTCCTACTATACCCAGAGCCAGATTAACATGAATAAACCCTTTTCCTACTATACCCAGAGTCAGATTAACATGAATAAACCATGAATTTTTACTATAGTCAGATTAACATGAATAAACCCTTTTCCTACTATACCCAGAGTCAGATTAACATGAATAAACCCTTTTTTACCCAGAGTCAGATTAACATGAATAAACCCTTTTCCTACTTACCCAGAGTCAGATTAACATGAATAAACCCTTTTCCTACTTACCCAGAGTCAGATTAACATGAATAAACCCTTTTCCTACTATACCCAGAGTCAGATTAACATGAATAAACCCTTTTCCTACTATACCCATGAATAAAGAGTCAGATTAACATGAATAAACCCTTTTCCTACTATACCCAGAGCCAGATTAACATGAATAAACCCTTTTCCTACTATACCCAGAGTCAGATTAACATGAATAAACCCTTTTCCTACTATACCCAGAGTCAGATTAACATGAATAAACCCTTTTCCTACTATACCCAGAGTCAGATTAACATGAATAAACCCTTTTCCTACTATACCCAGTCAGATTAACATGAATAAACCCTTTTCCTACTATACCCAGTCAGATTAACATGAATAAACCCTTTTCCTACTATACCCAGAGTCAGATTAACATGAATAAACCCTTTTCCTACTATACCCAGTCAGATTAACATGAATAAACCCTTTTCCTTACCCAGAGTCAGATTAACATGAATAAACCCTTTTCCTACTATACCCAGTCAGATTAACATGAATAAACCCTTTTCCTACTATACCCAGTCAGATTAACATGAATAAACCCTTTTCCTACTTACCCAGTCAGATTAACATGAATAAACCCTTTTCCTACTATACCCAGTCAGATTAACATGAATAAACCCTTTTCCTACTATACCCAGTCAGATTAAACATGAATAAACCCTTTTCCTACTATACCCAGAGTCAGATTAACATGAATAAACCCTTTTCCTACTATACCCAGAGTCAGATTAACATGAATAAACCCTTTTCCTACTATACCCAGAGTCAGATTAACATGAATAAACCCTTTTCCTACTATACCCAGTCAGATTAACATGAATAAATAAACCCAGTCAGATTAACATGAATAAACCCTTTTCCTACTATTTTAACATGAATAAACCCTTTTCCTACTATACCCAGAGTCAGATTAACATGAATAAACCCTTTTCCTACTATACCCAGTCAGATTAACATGAATAAACCCTTTTCCTACTATACCCAGTCAGATTAACATGAATAAACCCTTTTCCTACTATAAAGTCAGATTAACATGAATAAACCCTTTTCCTACTATACCCAGTCAGTCAGATTAACATGAATAAACCCTTTTCCTACTATACCCAGTCAGATTAACATGAATAAACCCTTTTCCTACTATACCCAGTCAGATTCAGATTAACATGAATAAACCCTTTTCCTACTATACCCAGTCAGATTAACATGAATAAACCCTTTTCCTACTATACCCAGTCAGATTAACATGAATAAACCCTTTTCCTACTATACCCAGAGTCAGATTAACATGAATAAACCCTTTTCCTA
This sequence comes from Oncorhynchus gorbuscha, assembly GCF_021184085.1. Lineage (NCBI taxonomy): Eukaryota > Metazoa > Chordata > Actinopteri > Salmoniformes > Salmonidae > Oncorhynchus > Oncorhynchus gorbuscha. Next base: position 65,344 of record NW_025746888.1, read on the forward strand.
CTATACCCAGTCAGATTAACATGAATAAACCCTTTTCCTACTATACCCAGTCAGATTAACATGAATAAACCCTTTTCCAGATTAACATGAATAAACCCTTTTAAGTCAGATTAACATGAATAAACCCTTTTCCTACTATACCCAGAGTCAGATTAACATGAATAAACCCTTTTCCTACTATACCCAGTCAGATTAACATGAATAAACCCTTTTCCTACTATACCCAGAGTCAGATTAACATGAATAAAATATGAATAAACCCTTTTCCTACTATACCCAGTCAGATTAACATGAATAAACCCTTTTCCTACTATACCCAGAGTCAGATTAACATGAATAAACCCTTTTCCTACTATACCCAGAGTCAGATTAACATGAATAAACCCTTTTCCTACTATACCCAGAGTCAGATTAACATGAATAAACCCTTTTCCTACTATACCCAGTCAGATTAACATGAATAAACCCTTTTCCTACTATACCCAGTCAGATTAACATGAATAAACCCTTTTCCTACTATACCCAGTCAGATTAACATGAATAAACCCTTTTCCTACTATACCCAGTCAGATTAACATGAATAAACCCTTTTCCTACTATACCCAGTCAGATTAACATGAATAAACCCTTTTCCTACTATACCCAGTCAGATTAACATGAATAAACCCTTTTCCTACTATACCCAGTCAGATTAACATGAATAAACCCTTTTCCTACTATACCCAGAGTCAGATTAACATGAATAAACCCTTTTCCTACTATACCCAGTCAGATTAACATGAATAAACCCTTTTCCTACTATACCCAGTCAGATTAACATGAATAAACCCTTTTCCTACTATACCCAGTCAGATTAACATGAATAAACCCTTTTCCTACTATACCCAGTCAGATTAACATGAATAAACCCTTTTCCTACTATACCCAGAGTCAGATTAACATGAATAAACCCTTTTCCTATTTACCCAGTCAGATTAACATGAATAAACCCTTTTCCTACTATACCCAGTCAGATTAACATGAATAAACCCTTTTCCTACTATACCCAGAGAATAAACCCTTTTCCTACTATACCCAGAGTCAGATTAACATGAATAAACCCTTTTCCTACTATACCCAGAGTCAGATTAACATGAATAAACCCTTTTCCTACTAACAGTCAGATTAACATGAATAAACCCTTTTCCTACTATACCCAGTCAGATTAACATGAATAAACCCCTTTTCCTACTATACCCAGTCAGATTAACATGAATAAACCCTTTTTTTCCTACTATACCCAGTCAGATTAACATGAATAAACCCTTTTCCTACTATACCCAGTCAGATTAACATGAATAAACCCTTTTCCTACTATACCCAGAGTCAGATTAACATGAATAAACCCTTTTCCTACTATACCCAGTCAGATTAACATGAATAAACCCTTTTCCTACTATACCCAGTCAGATTAACATGAATAAACCCTTTTCCTATATAAGTCAGATTAACCTTTTCCTACTATACCCAGAGTCAGATTAACATGAATAAACCCTTTTCCTACTATACCCAGTCAGATTAACATGAATAATAAACCCTTTTCCTACTATACCCAGTCAGATTAACATGAATAAACCCTTTTCCTACTATACCCAGTCAGATTAACATGAATAAACCCTTTTCCTACTATACCCAGTCAGATTAACATGAATAAACCCTTTTCCTACTATACCCAGTCAGATTAACATGAATAAACCCTTTTCCTACTATACCCAGTCAGATTAACATGAATAAACCCTTTTCCTACTATACCCAGTCAGATTAACATGAATAAACCCTTTTCCTACTAACCCAGTCAGATTAACATGAATAAACCCTTTTCCTACTATACCCAGTCAGATTAACATGAATAAACCCTTTTCCTACTATACCCAGTCAGATTAACATGAATAAACCCTTTTCCTACTATACCCAGTCAGATTAACATGAATAAACCCTTTTCCTACTATACCCAGTCAGATTAACATGAATAAACCCTTTTCCTACTATACCCAGAGTCAGATTAACATGAATAAACCCTTTTCCTACTATACCCAGAGTCAGATTAACATGAATAAACCCTTTTCCTACTATACCCAGTCAGATTAACATGAATAAACCCTTTTCCTACTATACCCAGTCAGATTAACATGAATAAACCCTTTTCCTACTATACCCAGAGTCAGATTAACATGAATAAACCCTTTTCCTACTATACCCAGTCAGATTAACATGAATAAACCCTTTTCCTTTTCCAGATTACTAAATACCCAGTCAGATTAACATGAATAAACCCTTTTCCTACTATACCCAGAGTCAGATTAACATGAATAAACCCTTTTCCTACTTAAGTCAGATTAACATGAATAAACCCTTTTCCTACTATACCCAGAGTCAGATTAACATGAATAAACCCTTTTCCTACTATACCCAGTCAGATTAACATGAATAAACCCTTTTCCTACTATACCCAGTCAGATTAACATGAATAAACCCTTTTCCTACTATACCCAGTCAGATTAACATGAATAAACCCTTTTCCTACTATACCCAGTCAGATTAACATGAATAAACCCTTTTCCTACTATACCCAGTCAGATTAACATGAATAAACCCTTTTCCTACTATACCCAGAGTCAGATTAACATGAATAAACCCTTTTCCTACTATACCCAGAGTCAGATTAACATGAATAAACCCTTTTCCTACTATACCCAGAGTCAGATTAACATGAATAAACCCTTTTCCTACTATACCCAGTCAGATTAACATGAATAAACCCTTTTCCTACTATACCCAGTCAGATTAACATGAATAAACCCTTTTCCTACTATACCCAGAGTCAGATTAACATGAATAAACCCTTTTCCTACTATACCCAGTCAGATTAACATGAATAAACCCTTTTCCTACTATACCCAGTCAGATTAACATGAATAAACCCTTTTCCTACTATACCCAGAGTCAGATTAACATGAATAAACCCTTTTCCTACTATACCCAGTCAGATTAACAGAATAAACCCTTTTCCTACTATACCCAGTTAACATGAATAAACCCTTTTCCTACTATACCCAGTCAGATTAACATGAATAAACCCTTTTCCTACTATACCCAGTCAGATTAACATGAATAAACCCTTTTCCTACTATACCCAGTCAGATTAACATGAATAAACCCTTTTCCTACTATACCCAGTCAGATTAACATGAATAAACCCTTTTCCTACTATACCCAGAGTCAGATTAACATGAATTACCCAGAGTCAGATTAACATGAATAAACCCTTTTCCTACTATACCCAGAGTCAGATTAACATGAATAAACCCTTTTCCTACTTACCCAGAGTCAGATTAACATGAATAAACCCTTTTCCTACTATACCCAGAGTCAGATTAACATGAATAAACCCTTTTCCCTATACCCAGTCAGATTAACATGAATAAACCCTTTTCCTACTATACCCAGTCAGATTAACATGAATAAACCCATTTTCCTACTATACCCAGTCAGATTAACATGAATAAACCCTTTTCCTACTATACCCAGTCAGATTAACATGAATAAACCCTTTTCCTACTATACCCAGTCAGATTAACATGAATAAACCCTTTTCCTACTATACCCAGTCAGATTAACATGAATAAACCCTTTTCCTACTATACCCAGTCAGATTAACATGAATAAACCCTTTTCCTACTATACCCAGAGTCAGATTAACATGAATAAACCCTTTTCCTACTATACCCAGAGTCAGATTAACATGAATAAACCCTTTTCCTACTATACCCAGTCAGATTAACATGAATAAACCCTTTTCCTACTATACCCAGTCAGATTAACATGAATAAACCCTTTTCCTACTATACCCAGTCAGATTAACATGAATAAACCCTTTTCCTACTATACCCAGTCAGATTAACATGAATAAACCCTTTTCCTACTATACCCAGTCAGATTAACATGAATAAACCCTTTTCCTACTATACCAGAGTCAGATTAACATGAATAAACCCTTTTCCTACTATACCCAGTCAGATTAACATGAATAAACCCTTTTCCTACTATACCCAGTCAGATTAACATGAATAAACCCTTTTCCTACTATACCCAGTCAGATTAACATGAATAAACCCTTTTCCTACTATACCCAGTCAGATTAACATGAATAAACCCTTTTCCTACTATACCCAGTCAGATTAACATGAATAAACCCTTTTCCTACTATACCCAGTCAGATTAACATGAATAAACCCTTTTCCTACTATACCCAGTCAGATTAACATGAATAAACCCTTTTCCTACTATACCCAGTCAGATTAACATGAATAAACCCTTTTCCTACTATACCCAGAGTCAGATTAACATGAATAAACCCTTTTCCTACTATACCCAGAGTCAGATTAACATGAATAAACCCTTTTCCTACTATACCCAGTCAGATTAACATGAATAAACCCTTTTCCTACTATACCCAGTCAGATTAACATGAATAAACCCTTTTCCTACTATACCCAGTCAGATCAGATTAACATGAATAAACCTTTTCCTACTATACCCAGTCAGATTAACATGAATAAACCCTTTTCCTACTATACCCAGTCAGATTAACATGAATAAACCCTTTTCCTACTATACCCAGTCAGATTAACATGAATAAACCCTTTTCCTACTATACCCAGTCAGATTAACATGAATAAACCCTTTTCCTACTATACCCAGTCAGATTAACATGAATAAACCCTTTTCCTACTATACCCAGTCAGATTAACATGAATAAACCCTTTTCCTACTATACCCAGTCAGATTAACATGAATAAACCCTTTTCCTACTATACCCAGTCAGATTAACATGAATAAACCCTTTTCCTACTATACCCAGTCAGATTAACATGAATAAACCCTTTTCCTACTATACCCAGTCAGATTAACATGAATAAACCCTTTTCCTACTATACCCAGTCAGATTAACATGAATAAACCCTTTTCCTACTAACATGAATAAACCCTTTTCCTACTATACCCAGTCAGATTAACATGAATAAACCCTTTTCCTACTATACCCAGTCAGATTAACATGAATAAACCCTTTTCCTACTATACCCAGAGTCAGATTAACATGAATAAACCCTTTTCCTACTATACCCAGTCAGATTAACATGAATAAACCCTTTTCCTACAGTCAGATTAACATGAATAAACCTTTTCCTACTATACCCAGAGTCAGATTAACATGAATAAACCCTTTTCCTACTATACCCAGAGTCAGATTAACATGAATAAACCCTTTTCCTACTATACCCAGTCAGATTAACATGAATAAACCCTTTTCCTACTATACCCAGTCAGATTAACATGAATAAACCCTTTTCCTACTATACCCAGTCAGATTAACATGAATAAACCCTTTTCCTACTATACCCAGAGTCAGATTAACATGAATAAACCCTTTTCCTACTATACCCAGTCAGATTAACATGAATAAACCCTTTTCCTACTATACCCAGTCAGATTAACATGAATAAACCCTTTTCCTACAGATTAACATGACCCTTTTCCTACCCATGAATTTTCCTACTATACCCAGTCAGATTAACATGAATAAACCCTTTTCCTACTATACCCAGTCAGATTAACATGAATAAACCCTTTTCCTAAAGTCAGATTAACATGAATAAACCCTTTTCCTACTTACCCAGTCAGATTAACATGAATAAACCCTTTTCCTACTATACCCAGAGTCAGATTAACATGAATAAACCCTTTTCCTACTACTACATGATTAACATGAATAAACCCTTTTCCTACTATACCCAGTCAGATTAACATGAATAAACCCTTTTCCTACTATACCCAGTCAGATTAACATGAATAAAGTCAGATTAACATGAATAAACCCTTTTCCTACTATACCCAGTCAGATTAACATGTCAGATTAACATGAATAAACCCTTTTCCTACTATACCCAGTCAGATTAACATGAATAAACCCTTTTCCTACTATACCCAGAGTCAGATTAACATGAATAAACCCTTTTCCTACTATACCCAGTCAGATTAACATGAATAAACCCTTTTCCTACTATACCCAGTCAGATTAACATGAATAAACCCTTTTCCTTATACAGTCAGATTAACATGAATAAACCCTTTTCCTACTATACCCAGTCAGATTAACATGAATAAACCCTTTTCCTACTATACCCAGTCAGATTAACATGAATAAACCCTTTTCCTACTATACCCAGTCAGATTAACATGAATAAACCCTTTTCCTACTATACCCAGAGTCAGATTAACATGAATAAACCCTTTTCCTACTATACCCAGTCAGATTAACATGAATAAACCCTTTTCCTACTATACCCAGTCAGATTAACATGAATAAACCCTTTTCCTACTATACCCAGTCAGATTAACATGAATAAACCCTTTTCCTACTATACCCAGTCAGATTAACATGAATAAACCCTTTTCCTACTAAGTCAGATTAACATGAATAAACCCTTTTCCTACTATACCCAGTCAGATTAACATGAATAAACCCTTTTCCTACTATACCAGATTAACATGAATAAACCCATGAATTTTCCTACTATACCCAGTCAGATTAACATGAATAAACCCTTTTCCTACTATACCCAGTCAGATTAACATGAATAAACCCTTTTCCTACTATACCCAGTCAGATTAACATGAATAAACCCTTTTCCTACTATACCCAGTCAGATTAACATGAATAAACCCTTTTCCTACTATACCCAGTCAGATTAACATGAATAAACCCTTTTCCTACTATACCCAGTCAGATTAACATGAATAAACCCTTTTCCTACTATACCCAGTCAGATTAACATGAATAAACCCTTTTCCTACTATACCCAGTCAGATTAACATGAATAAACCCTTTTCCTACTATACCCAGTCAGATTAACATGAATAAACCCTTTTCCTACTATACCCAGTCAGATTAACATGAATAAACCCTTTTCCTACTATACCCAGTCAGATTAACATGAATAAACCCTTTTCCTACTATACAGATTAACATGAATAAACCCTTTTCCTACTTACCCAGAGTCAGATTAACATGAATAAACCCTTTTCCTACTATACCCAGTCAGATTAACATGAATAAACCCTTTTCCTACTATACCCAGTCAGATTAACATGAATAAACCCTTTTCCTACTATACCCAGTCAGATTAACATGAATAAACCCTTTTCCTACTATACCCAGTCAGATTAACATGAATAAACCCTTTTCCTACTATACCCAGTCAGATTAACATGAATAAACCCTTTTCCTACTATACCCAGTCAGATTAACATGAATAAACCCTTTTCCTACTATACCCAGTCAGATTAACATGAATAAACCCTTTTCCTACTATACCCAGTCAGATTCATGATACCCAGTCAGATTAACATGAATAAACCCTTTTCCTACTATACCCAGTCAGATTAACATGTACCCAGTCAGATTAACATGAATAAACCCTTTTCCTACTATACCCAGTCAGATTAACATGAATAAACCCTTTTCCTACTATAAGTCAGATTAACATGAATAAACCCTTTTCCTACTATACCCAGTCAGATTAACATGAATAAACCCTTTTCCTACTATACCCAGTCAGATTAACATGAATAAACCCTTTTCCTACTATACCCAGTCAGATTAACATGAATAAACCCTTTTCCTACTATACCCAGTCAGATTAACATGAATAAACCCTTTTCCTACTATACCCAGTCAGATTAACATGAATAAACCCTTTTCCTACTATACCCAGAGTCAGATTAACATGAATAAACCCTTTTCCTACTATACCCAGAGTCAGATTAACATGAATAAACCCTTTTCCTACTATACCCAGTCAGATTAACATGAATAAACCCTTTTCCTACTATACCCAGAGTCAGATTAACATGAATAAACCCTTTTCCTACTATACCCAGTCAGATTAACATGAATAAACCCTTTTCCTACTATACCCAGTCAGATTAACATGAATAAACCCTTTTCCTACTATACCCAGTCAGATTAACATGAATAAACCCTTTTCCTACTATACCCAGTCAGATTAACATGAATAAACCCTTTTCCTACTATACCCAGTCAGATTAACATGAATAAACCCTTTTCCTACTATACCCAGTCAGATTAACATGAATAAACCCTTTTCCTTTCCTACATGAATAAACCCTTTTCCTACCCAGTCAGATTAACATGAATAAACCCTTTTCCTACTATACCCAGTCAGATTAACATGAATAAACCCTTTTCCTACTATACCCAGTCAGATTAACATGAATAAACCCTTTTCCTACTATACCCAGTCAGATTAACATGAATAAACCCTTTTCCTACTATACCCAGTCAGATTAACATGAATAAACCCTTTTCCTACTATACCCAGTCAGATTAACATGAATAAACCCTTTTCCTACATACCCAGTCAGATTAACATGAATAAACCCTTTTCCTACTATACCCAGTCAGATTAACATGAATAAACCCTTTTCCTACTATACCCAGTCAGATTAACATGAATAAACCCTTTTCCTACTATACCCAGTCAGATTAACATGAATAAACCCTTTTCCTACTATACCCAGTCAGATTAACATGAATAAACCCTTTTCCTACTATACCCAGTCAGATTAACATGAATAAACCCTTTTTTACCCAGTCAGATTACATGAATAAACCCTTTTCCTACTATACCCCCAGTCAGATTAACATGAATAAACCCTTTTCCTACTATACCCAGTCAGATTAACATGAATAAACCCTTTTTTTCCTACTATACCCAGTCAGATTAACATGAATAAACCCTTTTCCTACTATACCCAGTCAGATTAACATGAATAAACCCTTTTCCTACTATACCCAGTCAGATTAACATGAATAAACCCTTTTCCTACTATACCCAGTCAGATTAACATGAATAAACCCTTTTCCTACTATACCCAGTCAGATTAACATGAATAAACCCTTTTCCTAATAAGATTAACATGAATAAACCCAGAGATTAACATGAATAAACCCTTTTCCTACTATAATAAACCCAGTCAGATTAACATGAATAAACCCTTTTCCTACTATACCCAGTCAGATTAACATGAATAAACCCTTTTCCTACTATACCCAGTCAGATTAACATGAATAAACCCTTTTCCTACTATACCCAGTCAGATTAACATGAATAAATTTTCCTACTATACCCAGTCAGATTAACATGAATAAACCCTTTTCCTACTATACCCAGTCAGATTAACATGAATAAACCCTTTTCCTACTATACCCAGTCAGTCCTACTATAGATTAACATGAATAAACCCTTTTCCTACTATACCCAGAGTCAGATTAACATGAATAAACCCTTTTCCTACTATACCCAGTCAGATTAACATGAATAAACCCTTTTCCTACTATACCCAGTCAGATTAACATGAATAAACCCTTTTCCTACTATACCCAGTCAGATTAACATGAATAAACCCTTTTCCTACTATACCCAGTCAGATTAACATGAATAAACCCTTTTCCTACTATACCCAGTCAGATTAACATGAATAAACCCTTTTCCTACTATACCCAGTCAGATTAACATGAATAAAGTCAGATTAACATGAATAAACCCTTTTCCTACTATACCCAGTCAGATTAACATGAATAAACCCTTTTCCTACTATACCCAGAGTCAGATTAACATGAATAAACCCTTTTCCTACTATACCCAGTCAGATTAACATGAATAAACCCTTTTCCTACTATACCCAGAGTCAGATTAACATGAATAAACCCTTTTCCTACTATACCCAGTCAGATTAACATGAATAAACCCTTTTCCTACTATACCCAGTCAGATTAACATGAATAAACCCTTTTCCTACTATACCCAGTCAGATTAACATGAATAAACCCTTTCCTACTATACCCAGTCAGATTAACATGAATAAACCCTTTTCCTACTATACCCAGTCAGATTAACATGAATAAACCCTTTTCCTACTATACCCAGAGTCAGATTAACATGAATAAACCCTTTTCCTACTATACCCAGTCAGATTAACATGAATAAACCCTTTTCCTACTATACCCAGTCAGATTAACATGAATAAACCCTTTTCCTACTATACCCAGTCAGATTAACATGAATAAACCCTTTTCCTACTATACCCAGTCAGATTAACATGAATAAACCCTTTTCCTACTATACCCATTAACATGAATAAAGATTTCCTACTATACCCAATCAGATTAAATGAATAAACCCTTTTCCTACTATACCCAGTCAGATTAACATGAATAAACCCTTTTCCTACTATACCCAGTCAGATTAACATGAATAAACCCTTTTCCTACTATACCCAGTCAGATTAACATGAATAAACCCTTTTCCTACTATACCCAGTCAGATTAACATGAATAAACCCTTTTCCTACTATACCCAGAGTCAGATTAACATGAATAAACCCTTTTCCTACTATAAACCCAGTCAGATTAACATGAATAAACCCTTTTCCTACTATACCCAGTCAGATTAACATGAATAAACCCTTTTCCTACTATACCCAGAGTCAGATTAACATGAATAAACCCTTTTCATTTTTTTGAATATTTGTAAACTTTCAGTTTTGAAGAAAGTTAATCAAGTTTTTTGTGGATCCATTTGTAATGACTGGAAGTCTATAGGACAGGTCTCTCCAACCATGTTCCTGGAGAGCTAAAGTCCTGCAGGTTTTCACTCCAACCCTAATCTAAACACACCTGATTCTAAGAATTGGCTGGTTGATAAGATCAACTAGGTTAGTTACAACTGGGGTTGGATTGAAAACCCGCAGGACTGTACGGGCTACAGGAACGGGTTTGGAGAGCCCTGCTGTAATCAAATCCAACTGTATTAGTCACATGCCCGAATACAACCTTACAGTGAAATGCTGAATGCAACAGGTGTAGACCGTACAAGCCCATAATGCCGTTTTAAGACATAAAAGAGCAGCAGTAAAATAACAATGTGGAGGCTATAACAGGGTATTATGGTACAGAGTCAATGTGGAGGCTATATACAAAATACAGAGTCAATGTGGAGGTTATATGTATTGGTACAGAGTCTATATACAGGGTATACGGTACAGAGTCAATGTGGAGGTACAGAGTCAATGTGGAGGTTATATACAGGGTATTACGGTACAGAGTCAATGTGGAGGTTATTATACGGTAGTCAGCAGGGTATTACGGTACAGAGTCAATGTGGAGGTTATATACAGGGTATTACGGTACAGAGTCAATGTGGAGGCTATTTACAGGGTATTACGGTACAGAGTCAATGTCAATACAGGGTATTGGTACAGAGTCAATGTGGATATACAGGGTATTACGGTACAGAGTCAATGTGGAGGTTATATACAGGGTATTACGGTACAGAGTCAATGTGGAGGCTATTTACAGGGTAATATGGTACAGAGTCAATGTGGAGGTTATATACAGGGTATTACGGTACAGAGTCAATGTGGAGGTTATATACAGGGTATTACCCGGTACAGACAAGAGTCAATGTGGAGGTTATATACAGGGTATTACGGTACAGAGTCAATGTGGAGGTTATATACAGGGGTATTACGGTACAGAAGTCAATGTGGAGGTTATATACAGGGGGTATTACGGTACAGAGTCAATGTGGAGGCTATTTACAGGGTATTAGGTACAGAGTCAATGTGGAGGCTATATACAGGGGGGAGTCAATTGGCTATATACAGGGAGTACAGAGTCAATGTGGAGGCTATATACAGGGGTATTGGTACAGAGTCAATGTGGAGGCTATATGTATTGGTACAGAGTCAATGTGGAGGCTATATAAAGGGGTATTGGTACAGAGTCAATGTGGAGGCTATATACAGGGGTATTGGTACAGAGTCAATGTGGAGGCTATATACAGGGGGTATTGGTACAGAGTCAATGTGGAGGCTATATACAGGGGGTATTGGTACAGAGTTCAATGTGGAGGCTATATACATGTGGAGGGGTAAAGGTACAGTCAATGTGGAGGCTATATACAGGGGTACCAGAGTACAATGTGGAGGCTATATACAGGGGGGGGTACTGCTATATACAGGGGTACCAGTACAATGTGGAGGCTATATACAGGGGGTGGTAGGTCAATGTGAGCTTCAATGTGGAGGCTACAGAGTCAATGTGGAGGCTATATACAGGGGTAGAGGTGGAGGCATAGTCAATGTGGTATTGGTACAGGCAATGTGGAGGCTATATACAAGGGGGTACTGGTAGAGTCAATGTGGAGGCTATATACGGTACAGGGGTATTACGGTGCAGAGTTCAATGTGGAGGCTATATACAGGGTATTACGGTACAGAGTCAATGTGGAGGCTATATACAGGGTATTACGGTACAGAGTCAATGTGGAGGCTATATACAGGGTATTACGGTACAGAGTCAATGTGGAGGCTATATACAGGGGGTACGGTACAGAGTCAATGTGGAGGCTATATACAGGGGGTACCGGTACAGAGTCAATGTGGAGACTATATACAGGGGCACCGGTACAGAGTCAATGTAGAGGCTATATACAGTGGTACTGTTACAGAGTCAATGTGGAGGCTATATACAGGGTATTACGGTACAGAGTCAATGTGGAGGCTATATACAGGGTATTACGGTACAGAGTCAATGTGGAGGCTATTTACAGGGTATTACGGTACTAAGTCAATGTGGAGGCTATATACAGGGTATTACGGTACTAAGTCAATGTGGAGACTATATACATGGTATTACGGTACTAAGTCAATGTGGAGGCTATATACAGGGTATTACGGTACTAAGTCAATGTGGAGGCTATATACAGGGTATTACGGTACTAAGTCAATGTGGAGGCTATATACAGGGTATTACGGTACTAAGTCAATGTGGAGGCTATATACAGGGTATTACGGTACAGAGTCAATGTGGAGGCTATATACAGGGTATTACGGTACTAAGTCAATGTGGAGGCTATATACAGGGTATTACGGTACAGAGTCAATGTGGAGGCTATATACAGGGTATTACGGTACTAAGTCAATGTGGAGGCTATATACAGGGTATTACGGTACTGAGTCAATGTGGGGGCTATATACAGGGTATTATGGTACTAAGTCATTGTGGAGGCTATATACAGGGTATTATGGTACTAAGTCAATGTGGTGGCTATATACAGGGTATTATGGTACTAAGTCAATGTGGAGGCTATATACAGGGTATTATGGTACTAAGTCAATGTGGAGGCTATATACAGGGTATTATGGTACTAAGTCAATGTGGAGGCTATATACAGGGTATTATGGTACTAAGTCAATATGGAGGCTATATACAGGGTATTATGGTACTAAGTCAATGTGGAGGCTATATACAGGGTATTATGGTACTAAGTCAATGTGGTGGCTATATACAGGGGCACCGGTTAGTAGAGTTATTAAAGCGACTCCAGGTAGCAGGTGCACTGTCCCTTTAGCATGTTGTTCATGAGGAGGACCGTAATTTTGTATCAGAGTTTAAGGAGGTGGATGTTGTCTCATCAGTTAAAAGGGATGTCTGATCCACAGTAACAATAGCCTGTTGCCCGATCTGTTTTGTGCTGTGTTGCCAATTCCAACTGTGGTTACTTGACACCGTAAAGGAGACGGCACAAGCAGATCTGGGACCAGGCTACAGAACGTAACACTACCTGGTGTGGTTAGAGTTCAACCCAGTTCTCTGCTCTCATCAAAGAGGGACTTCATATGTGACTTGATATGCCGTCACAAAATGTATTTTTAAATGTTCCCAGTTTGCGACCTGCGGGAGTGTTTATTGTCAGTCTGTAACCTGTGGGAGTGTTATTGTCAGTCTGTAACCTGCGGGAGTGTTATTGTCAGTCTGTAACCTGTGGGAGTGTTTATTGTCAGTCTGTAACCTGTGGAAGTGTTATTGTCAGTCTGTAACCTGTGGAAGTGTTATTGTCAGTCTGTAACCTGTGGGAGTGTTATTGTCAGTCTGTAACCTGTGGAAGTGTTATTGTCAGTCTGTAACCTGTGGGAGTGTTTATTGTCAGTCTGTAACCTGTGGGAGTGTTTATTGTCAGTCTGTAACCTGTGGGAGTGTTATTGTCAGTCTGTAACCTGTGGGAGTGTTTATTGTCAGTCTGTAACCTGTGGGAGTGTTTATTGTCAGTCTGTAACCTGTGGGAGTGTTATTGTCAGTCTGTAACCTGTGGAAGTGTTATTGTCAGTCTGTAACCTGTGGGAGTGTTATTGTCAGTCTGTAACCTGCGGGATTGTTATTGTCAGTCTGTAACCTGTGGGAGTGTTATTGTCAGTCTGTAACCTGTGGGAGTGTTATTGTCAGTCTGTAACCTGTGGGAGTGTTACTGTCAGTCTGTAACCTGTGGGAGTGTTTATTGTCAGTCTGTAACCTGTGGAAGTGTTGTTGTCAGTCTGTAACCTGTGGGAGCACAGAGGCCTGTGTCACCATAGGAGGTGGATCTGGTTCACTGTGGCTGGCTGACATGCCAATTACAGTCATTTAGAGCACTTTTTACCCAGAGGACATAGAGCTCTGAAGCCACTCTGTAATTTGGGCACCTCTTCTTACCACAGACACACCATGAAGTGAATCACCAACACACACCACAAAGTTACCCTCCTACTCTTCTAACATCCAGACTTTCAACCAATCAGAAACACGGGCCTTTCAACCAATCAGACACACGGGCCTTTCAACCAATCAGACACACGGGCCTTTCAACCAATCAGACACACGGGCCTTTCAACCAATCAGACACACGGGCAATTCAACCAATCAGACACACGGGCCTTTCAACCAATCAGACACACGGGCCTTTCAACCAATCAGACACACGGGCCTTTCAACCAATCAGACACACGGGCCTTTCAACCAATCAGAGACACGGGCCTTTCAACCAATCATACACACGGGCCTTTCAACCAATCAGAGACACGGGCCTTTCAACCAATCAGAGGCACGGGCCTTTCAACCAATCAGAGACACGGGCCTTTCAACCAATCAGACACACGGGCCTTTCAACCAATCAGACACACGGGCCTTTCAACCAATCAGACACACGGGCCTTTCAACCAATCAGACACACGGGCCTTTCAACCAATCAGACACACGGGCCTTTCAACCAATCAGACACACGGGCCTTTCAACCAATCAGACACACGGGCCTTTCAACCAACCAGACACACGGGCCTTTCAACCAATCAGACACACGGGCCTTTCAACCAATCAGACACACGGGCCTTTCAACCAATCAGACACACTGTGTGAAACTCACACTTGCACAAGCCTTTTTCTTTCCCACCACTGAAACGTTTTCCCTCAGCGATCGAAACCCAACCATGGTTATAGAAGCCCCACCCTGAGGTCTGTCTACCACAGTTGGCTCCCTGCCTCAACCTGCTGGTTGCTTTGAATAGAGGAAAATTACTAGGTCTGCTGACATGGCCTTGCCACACACACACACACACTGAGCACACACACACTGAGCACACACACACACACACACACACACACACACACACACACACACACACACACACACACACACACACACACACACACACACACACACACACACACACACACACACACACACACACACACACACACACACACACTGAGCACACACACACACACTGAACACACTGAGGACACACACACACACGCTGAGGACACACACACTGAACACACACACACACTGAGGAAACACACAATGAACACACACACACACTGAACAAACACACACTGAGGACACACACACTGAGGACACACACACTGCACACACTGTGGGCACACAAACACACACACACACTGAGGACACACACACACACACACACTGAACACACACACACACACACTGAGGACACACACACACACACACTGAACACACACACACACATTGAGGACACACACACACACACACACACACACACACACACACACACACACACACACACACACACACACACACACACACACACACACACACACACACACACACACACACACACACACACACACACACACACACACACACACACACACACTGAACACACACACACACACTGAACACACACACACACATTGAGGACACACACACACACACACACAGAGGACACACACACACACACTTGAGGACACCCAGCCAACTTGCCAGGTGGTAAACAACTGAAATGATGTTGTGTTGGCGTGCCACCAGTTTTGCTAAACTTGGCTGACGGATTAGCATCCTCGCTAACCCTGGCTGTTCACCTTCCAGCTAAATAAGGGTAGTGACATTATAGCTGGACGTGGTGATGACTTTCAGAGGCAGGTGAAAAGCCTGGCTGAAATGCAGTTCAGTCTACCAGTATGTTGTCACGTCCTGACCTTAGATATCTCTGTTTTCTTTTATATTTTGGTTAGGTCGGGGTGTGACTAGGGTGGGTACGCTAGTTTTTCCAGTGCCTAGGGTTTTTGTATCGTCTAGTTTTTTTTTGTATGTCTAGAGTTTTGTAGGTCTAAGTGATTTGTATGTCTATGGTGGCCTGATATGGTTCCCAATCAGAGACAGCTGTTTATCGTTGTCTCTGATTTGGGGATCATATTTAGGCAGCCATTTCCCCTTTGGTGTTGGTGGGTTCTTGTTCTATGTTTAGTTCCCTGTCTGCACTATTCATGTAGCTTCACGGTTCCTTTTGTTATTTTGTTAGTTTGTTCAGTGTTTCATTCTTTAAATAAAGAAGAATAAACGCATACCACGCTGCACCTTGATCTCCTTCGTACAACGGTAGAGAGGTTAGAGAGATTAGAGAGCACAGTAGAGGGGTTAGAGAGATTAGAGTGCACAGTAGAGGGGTTAGAGAGATTAGAGAGCACAGTAGAGGGGTTAGAGAGATTAGAGAGCA
>NW_025746889.1:0-82305 GCF_021184085.1 Oncorhynchus gorbuscha
ACAATACTGTATGTCTCTCACCGCTAACTAAACTAGCCGTTTCACATCCGTTACACAATACTGTATGTACTAAACTCGTTTCATCCGTTACACAATACTGTAACTAAACTAGCCGTTTCACATCCGTTACACACAATACTGTATGTCTCTCACCGCTAACTAAACTAGCCGTTTCACATCCGTTACACAATACTGTATGTCTCTCACCGCTAACTAAACTAGCCGTTTCACATCCGTTACACAATACTGTATGTCTCTCACAGCTAACTAAACTAGCCGTTTCACATCCGTTACACAATACTGTATGTCTCTCACCGCTAACTAAACTAGCCGTTTCACATCCGTTACACAATACATGTCTCTACCGCTAACTAAACTAGCCGTTTCACATCCGTTACACAATACTGTATGTCTCTCACGCTAACTAAACTAGCCGTTTCACATCCGTTACACATACATGCTACTCAAGAGCCAATACTGTATGTCTCTCGCTAACTAAACTAGCCGTTTCACATCCGTTACACATACATGCTACTCCAGAGCCAATACTGCATGTCTCTCACCGCTAACTAAACTAGCCGTTTCACATCCGTTGCTCACAATACTGTATGTCTCTCACCGCTAACTAAACTAGCCGTTTCACATCGATTACACATACATGCTACTCAAGAGCCAATACTGTATGTCTCTCACCGCCTAACTAAACTAGCCGTTTCACATCCGTTACACAATACTGTATGTCTCTCACGCTAACTAAACTAGCCGTTTCACATCCGTTACACAATACTGTATGTCTCTCACCGCTAACTAAACTAGCCGTTTCACATCCGTTACACAATACTGTATGTCTCTGCTAACTAAACTAGCCGTTTCATCCGTTAACACAATACTGTATGTCTCTCACCGCTAACTAAACTACGTTTCACATCCGTTACACAATACTGTATGTCTCTCACCGCTAACTAAACTAGCCGTTTCACATCCGTTACACAATACTGTATGTCTCACCGCTAACTAAACTAGCCGTTTCACATCCGTTACACAATACTGTATGTCTCTACCGCTAACTAAACTAGCCGTTTCACATCGTTACACAATACTGTATGTCTCTCACCGCTAACTAAACTAGCCGTTTCACATCCGTTACACAATACTGTATGTCTCTCACCGCTAACTAAACTAGCCGTTTCACATCCGTTACACAATACTGTATGTCTCTCACCGCTAACTAAACTAGCCGTTTCACATCCGTTACACAATACTGTATGTCTCTCACCGCTAACTAAACTAGCCGTTTCACATCCGTTACACAATACTGTATGTCTCTCACCGCTAACTAAACTAGCCGTTTCACATCCGTTACACATACTGTATGTCTCTGCTAACTAAACTAGCCGTTTCACATCCGTTACACATACATGCTAACTAAACTAGCCGTTTCACATCCGTTACACATACATGCTAACTAAACTAGCCGCCGTTTCACATCCGTTACACATACATGCTAACTAAACTAGCCGTAAACTACATGTAGAACTTTATGATCAGGATGGCCTCTACTTTGCACTCGTTAGCCTAATAGCTAGCAGCCTCCATGGAAATTCGCATTACTGTAATTTTGTTAGCATTCTAAACTAGACAGTCAATGTTTTGTACAAAACATAGGAACACCTTGACAGACTGACCAGGTGAATTCTGAAAGATATGATCCTTATTAGATGTCACTTGTTAAATCCACTTCAATCAGTGTAGATGAAGGGGAGGATGACAGGTTAAAGAATGATTTTTAAAACTTTTTTGGGGGGGGGGATTTGACCCTTTTTCTCCCCAATTTTGTGGTATCCAATTGTTTATGCTACTATCTTGTCTCATCACTACAACTCCCGTACGGGCTCGGGAGAGACGAAGGTAAAGTCATGCTTCCTCCGAAACACAACCAAAACCAAGCCGCACTGCTTCTTAACACAGCGCATCCAACCCGGAAGTCAAGTCGGAGGGAAACACCGTGCACCTGGCAACCTTTGTTAGCGCGCACTGCGCCCGGCCCGCAACAGGAGTCGCTGGTGCGCAATGAGACAAGGATATC
Organism: Oncorhynchus gorbuscha; assembly: GCF_021184085.1. Taxonomy (NCBI): domain Eukaryota; kingdom Metazoa; phylum Chordata; class Actinopteri; order Salmoniformes; family Salmonidae; genus Oncorhynchus; species Oncorhynchus gorbuscha. Next base: position 2,087 of record NW_025746889.1, read on the forward strand.
CCTACCGCCGAACCCTCCCTAACCCGAAAGACGGCCAATTAATCGCTACGGACTCCCCGTTTCGCGGCCGGTTACGACAGAGCCTGGGTAACCCAGAGTCTCTGGTGGCACAGCTGGCGATGTAGTACTGGGTTATGTAGTCAGTTAACGACTGGATCATGAAAACTCATCGTGAAACACAGAAGAATCCTGCATACTAGATAACCACCATTTTGAAAGTTCTGACCCAGTTATTAGTCTCCTCTCCTCACAGTTAAGATCTGACCCAGTTATTAGTCTCTAGTCACTGGACAACACAGCTCAGATCTGACCAGTTATTAGTCTCCTCTAATCACTGGTGAACACAGTGAAAGATCTGACCCAGTTATTAGTCTCTAGTCACTGGACATCACAGTTAAATCACCCAGTTATTAGTCTCTAGTCACTGGACATCACAGTTAAGATCTGACCCAGTTATTAGTCTCTAGTCACTGGACATCACAGTTAAGATCTGACCCAGTTATTAGTCTCCCTCTAGTCACTGGACATCACAGTTAAGATTGACCCAGTTATTAGTCTCTAGTCACTCATCACTACAGATCTCCCAGTTATTAGTCTCTAGTCACTGGACAACACAGTTCAGATCTGACCCAGTTATTAGTCTCCTCAATCACTGGACAGTCAGATAAGACTGACCCAGTTATTAGTCTCAGTCACTGGACATCACAGTTAAGATCTGACCCAGTTATTAGTCAAGTCACTGGACATCACAGTTAAGATCTGACCTTGTTATTAGTCTCCTCTGCGTCACTGGACATCATCAAGATCTGTGCCAATGAGACAAGTTATTAGTCTCTAGTCACTGGACATCACAGTTAAGATCTGACCCAGTTATTAGTCTCTAGTCACTGGACAACACAGTTCAGTGGCCCAGGTATTAGTCTCTCACAGTTAAGATCTGACAGTTATTAGTCTCTATGGGTCATGACATCAGTTAAGATCTGACCCAGTCTCATTAGGATCAGACCCAGTTATTAGTCTCTAGTCACTGGACAACACATTTTGAAAGATCTGACCCAGTTATTAGTCTCCTCTAATCACTGGACAACACAGTTAAGATCTGACCCAGTTATTAGTCTCTAGTCACTGGACATCACAGTTAAGATCTGACCCAGTTATTAGTCTCTCAGACCCAGTTATTAGTCTCTAGTCACTGGACAACACAGTTCAGATCTGACCCAGTTATTAGTCTCCTCTAATCACTGGACAACACAGTTAAGATCTGACCCAGTTATTAGTCTCTAGTCACTGGACATCACAGTTAAAGATCTGACCCAGTTATTAGTCTCTAGTCACTGGACAACACAGTTCAGATCTGACCCAGGTATTAGTCTCCTCACAGTTAGATCTGACCCAGTTATTAGTCTCTAGTCACTGGACAACACAGTTAAGATCTGACCCAGTTATTAGCCTCTCTAATCACTGGACAACACAGTTAAGATCTGACCCAGTTATTAGTCTCTAGTCACTGGACATCACAGTTAAGATCTGACCCAGTTATTAGTCTCTAGTCACTGGACAACACAGTTAAGATCTGACCCAGTTATTAGGCTCTAGTCACTGGACATCACAGTTAAGATCTGACCCAGTTATTAGTCTCTAGTCACTGGACAACACAGTTCAGATCTGACCCAGTTATTAGTCTCCTCTAATCACTGGACAACACAGTTAAGATCTGACCCAGTTATTAGTCTCTAGTCACTGGACATCACAGTTAAGATCTGACCCAGTTATTAGTCTCTAGTCACTGGACATCACAGTTAGATCTGACCCAGTTATTAGTCTCTAGTCACTGGACAACACAGTTAAGATCTGACCCAGTTATTAGCTCTAGTCACTGGACATCACAGTTAAGATCTGACCCAGTTATTAGTTTCTAGTCACTGGACAACACAGTTCAGATCAGACCCAGGTATTAGTCTCCTCACAGTTAAGATTTGACCCAGTTATTAGTCTCTAGTCACTGGACAACACAGTTAAGATCTGACCCAGTTATTAGTCTCCTCACAGTTAAGATCTGACCCAGTTATTAGTCTCCTCTAGTCACTGGACATCACAGTTAAGATCTGACCCAGTTATTAGTCTCCTCTAGTCACTGGACAACACAGTTAAGATCTGACCCAGTTATTCGTCTCTAGTCACTGGACATCACGGTTAAGATCTGACCCAGTTATTAGTCTCTAGTCACTGGACATCACAGTTAAGATCTGACCCAGTTATTAGTCTCCTCACAGTTAGGATCAGACCCAGTTATTAGTCTCTAGTCACTGGACAACACAGTTCAGATCTGACCCAGTTATTAGTCTCCTCTAATCACTGGACAACACAGTTAAGATCTGACCCAGTTATTAGTCTCTAGTCACTGGACATCACAGTTCAGATCTGACCCAGTTATTAGTCTCCTCGCAGTTAAGATCAGACCCAGTTATTAGTCTCTAGTCACTGGACAACACAGTTCAGATCTGACCCAGTTATTAGTCTCCTCTAATCACTGGACAACACAGTTAAGATCTGACCCAGTTATTAGTCTCTAGTCACTGGACATCACAGTTAAAGATCTGACCCAGTTATTAGTCTCTAGTCACTGGACAACACAGTTCAGATCTGACCCAGGTATTAGTCTCCTCACAGTTAAGATCTGACCCAGTTATTAGTCTCTAGTCACTGGACAACACAGTTAAGATCTGACCCAGTTATTAGCCTCCTCTAATCACTGGACAACACAGTTAAGATCTGACCCAGTTATTAGTCTCTAGTCACTGGACATCACAGTTAAGATCTGACCCAGTTATTAGTCTCTAGTCACTGGACAACACAGTTAAGATCTGACCCAGTTATTAGGCTCTAGTCACTGGACATCACAGTTAAGATCTGACCCAGTTATTAGTCTCTAGTCACTGGACAACACAGTTCAGATCTGACCCAGTTATTAGTCTCCTCTAATCACTGGACAACACAGTTAAGATCTGACCCAGTTATTAGTCTCTAGTCACTGGACATCACAGTTAAGATCTGACCCAGTTATTAGTCTCTAGTCACTGGACATCACAGTTAAGATCTGACCCAGTTATTAGTCTCTAGTCACTGGACAACACAGTTAAGATCTGACCCAGTTATTAGGCTCTAGTCACTGGACATCACAGTTAAGATCTGACCCAGTTATTAGTTTCTAGTCACTGGACAACACAGTTCAGATCAGACCCAGGTATTAGTCTCCTCACAGTTAAGATTTGACCCAGTTATTAGTCTCCTCACAGTTAAGATCTGACCCAGTTATTAGTCTCCTCTAGTCACTGGACAACACAGTTAAGATCTGACCCAGTTATTAGTCTCCTCACAGTTAAGATCTGACCCAGTTATTAGTCTCCTCTAGTCACTGGACATCACAGTTAAGATCTGACCCAGTTATTAGTCTCCTCTAGTCACTGGACAACACAGTTAAGATCTGACCCAGTTATTCGTCTCTAGTCACTGGACATCACGGTTAAGATCTGACCCAGTTATTAGTCTCTAGTCACTGGACAACACAGTTAAGATCTGACCCAGTTATTAGTCTCCTCACAGTTAAGATCTGACCCAGTTATTAGTCTCCTCACAGTTAAGATCTGACCCAGTTATTAGTCTCCTCACAGTTAAGATCTGACCCAGGTATTAGTCTCCTCACAGTTAAGATCTGACCCAGTTATTAGTCTCTAGTCACTGGACAACACAGTTAAGATCTGACCCAGTTATTAGTCTCATCACAGTTAAGATCAGACCCAACTTTGCTACTTTGCTGTTTTGTGAGTATTTTGTTTTGACTTTATTTTCACAATCTTACAACTACAGATCGGCAGTTATTTACACCAGATTCCCGGCTTCAACTTTGACTTCGACTCATCTGCCCTGGGCTCTCTCTGTAATTCAACCCGATTGAAAACACCGGCATTTCAGAGGCAATAGAGAAGGGGGGAGCCTGGTGAGATGGAGGCATACTCTTGCTTCTGATTCCTCAACCCAGAACCTTAGAGGCTGCTGTCCTTTGCAAATAGACATGAAATTACTGGTCACTTTAGTAATGGAGTTACTGTATTCTAGTCAATGCCATCCTATTCAACTATTGCTGTGTGTGTATATGTGTATGTATGTGTGTGTGTATATATATATATATACACTATTCTATCCTACGTATTGTACAGGTACAGTATACTCAATATATTTTATCCACATACTGTCTGTAATGTCTTATACGTCCCATCACAGATTCGGAAAGTATTCAGACCCCTTGACTTTTTCCACATTTTGGAACGTTACAACCTCATTCTACAATGGATTATATTCAATATTTTTATCATCAATCTACACACAATACTCCATAATGACAAAGTGAAAACAGGTTTTTTAGAAAATTTAGCACATTTATAAAACATAGAAACACATACCTTATATACATACGTTATCAGACCCTTTGCTATGATACTCGAAATTGAGCTCAGGTGCATCCTGTTTCCATTGATCATCCTTGAGATGTTTCTAAAACTTGATTGGAGGCCACCTGTGGTAAATTTAATTGATTGGACATGATTTGGAAAGGCACACACACACCTGTCTATATTAAGGTCCCACGGTTGACAGTGCATGTCAGAGCAAAAACCAAAACCATGAGGTCGAAAGAATTGTCCAGAGACGGGATTGTGTCGAGGCACAGATCTTGGGAGTGTTCAGAGGATTTAACAACTCTCAACTTGGTTATTTTCTTTCAACCCGGAAGTTTTGCTGAACAACACTCTGATCTAATCTAACCAGTCGTGGTTGAGTCTCTTTTAAATAGAGGATCAGTGGATGGATCTCCCTGTGTGGTCGTAATCACTGGGTAACGTAACGTCTTTACACTGGGAATCCATTACACATTCATGACAGTGGATGCACTTGGCTCTTTGTGTTTCGTCTCCAGGTGAAGTTGGGGGGGGTCCCAGTCCAGTCAGGCTGAAACCCCAGTCCCAGTCCAGTCAGGCTGAAACCCCAGTCCCAGTCCAGTCAGGCTGAAACCCCAGTCCCAGTCCAGTCAGGCTGAAACCCCAGTCCCAGTCCAGTCAGGCTGAAACCCCAGTCCCAGTCCAGTCAGGCTGAAACCCCAGTCCCAGTCCAGTCAGGCTGAAACCCCAGTCCCAGTCCAGTCAGGCTGAAACCCCAGTCCCAGTCCAGTCAGGCTGAAACCCCAGTCCCAGTCCAGTCAGGCTGAAACCCCAGTCCCAGTCCAGTCAGGCTGAAACCCCAGTCCCAGTCCAGTCAGGCTGAAACCCCAGTCCCAGTCCAGTCAGGTGAAACCCCAGTCCCAGTCCAGTCAGGCTGAAACCCCAGTCCCAGTCCAGTCAGGCTGAAACCCCAGTCCCAGTCCAGTCAGGCTGAAACCCCAGTCCCAGTCCAGTCAGGCTGAAACCCCAGTCCCAGTCCAGTCAGGCTGAAACCCCAGTCCCAGTCCAGTCAGGCTGAAACCCCAGTCCCAGTCCAGTCAGGCTGAAACCCCAGTCCCAGTCCAGTCAGGCTGAAACCCCAGTCCCAGTCCAGTCAGGCTGAAACCCCAGTCCCAGTCCAGTCAGGCTGAAACCCCAGTCCCAGTCCAGTCAGGCTGAAACCCCAGTCCCAGTCCAGTCAGGCTGAAACCCCAGTCCCAGTCCAGTCAGGCTGAAACCCCAGTCCCAGTCCAGTCAGGCTGAAACCCCAGTCCCAGTCCAGTCAGGCTGAAACCCCAGTCCCAGTCCAGTCAGGCTGAAACCCCAGTCCCAGTCCAGTCAGGCTGAAACAATGTGTAACATCGACCAGTCTGTGTTCAGAGCTCCACTCTCACACAACATATCTCTCATCCGCTGAGACGCAGATGCGTGACAATGCGTTCATGAAGGCCTTGGAAACGCTGATGCATTGAATACAATGGTTGGGACAGAGCAGGCCGTTGCTCCTTGGTCCTCCTGATTCTTTGTGGTTGACAAAGAGGCTCGTTATGGGTCCGTCTGGAGGACGATGGTGCCTGCGATGCCAATGATTGTGGGGTTTGCTTCCCGCTGAAAAAGAAAAAAAAAAAACTGTGCTAAGTTACGTATGTTATGATATAACATAGTGTTTTGCCTTCACCAGCTGTGGTCAGGACTTCATAGGTCTCTGTTGTTTGTCTTCATGTCGGAAGTCTATAGTCTTTCAATCTAGACACCCTGCCATTGTTCTCTCTCTCTCAACTAGAACTCAAAGGGGGAGGAGGGATGTTGACTATGGCTGCTTCTGAAATGGCACCCTATTTCCTATGTAGTGCACTACTTTAGACCAGGACACACTATTCCCTATGTAGTGCACTACTTTAGACCAGGACACACTATTCCCTATGTAGTGCACTACTTTAGACCAGGACACACTATTCCCTATGTAGTGCACTACTTTAGACCAGGACACACTATTCCCTATGTAGTGCACTACTTTAGACCAGGACACACTATTCCCTATGTAGTGCACTACTTTAGACCAGGACACACTATTCCCTATGTAGTGCACTACTTTAGATTGAGTTCACCTCACAGCAGCAGATTGAGTTCACCTCACACAGCAGATTGAGTTCACCTCACACAGCAGATTGAGTTCACCTCACACAGCAGATTGAGTTCACCTCACACAGCAGATTGACTTCACCTCACACAGCAGATTGAGTTCACCTCACACAGCAGATTGACTTCACCTCACACAGCAGATTGAGTTCACCTCACACAGCAGATTGACTTCACCTCACACAGCAGCAGATTGAGTTCACCTCACACAGCAGATTGAGTTCACCTCACAGCAGATTGAGTTCACCTCACACAGCAGATTGACTTCACCTCACACAGCAGATTGAGTTCACCTCACACAGCAGATTGAGTTCACCTCACACAGCAGATTGAGGTCACTTTACACAGCAGATTGCTTTTCTTTTGTCCTTCTATGTTTGGGATGACATAGGGGCTTTGGTTTTAGGTAGGGCACTAATAAGATGACATTTTGGATGCAGCATACTGTGTCAGAACAGCGTTGTGACTGTAAATTAGGGCAGTGTTTACCAACATTATCATGTAAATTAGACCAGTGTTTACCAACATTATCATGTAAATTAGGCCAGTGTTTACCAACATTATCCTGTAAATTAGGCCAGTGTTTACCAACATTATCATGTAAAGTAGGCCAGTGTTTATCAACAGTATCCTGTAAAATAGGCCAGTGTTTACCAACATTACCCTGTAAATTTGACCAGTGTTTACCAACATTATCATGTAAATTAGGCCAGTGTTTACCAACATTATCCTGTAAATTAGGCCAGTGTTTACCAACATTATCGTGTAAAGTAGGCCAGTGTTTACCAACATTATCATGTAAATTAGGCCAGTGTTTACTAACATTATCCTGTAAATTAGAGCAGTGTTTACCAACAATATCATGTAAATTAGGTCAGTGTTTACCAACATTATCATGTAAATTAGGCCAGTGTTTACCAACATGATCCTCTAAATTAGGCCAGTGTTTACCAACATTATCCTGTAAATTAGGCCAGTGTTTTACCAACATTATCATGTAAATTAGGCCGGTGTTTACCAACATTATCATGTAAATTAGGCCGGTGTTTACCCAACATTATCATGTAAATTGGGCCGGTGTTTACCCATCATTATCCTGTAAATTAGGCCGGTGTTTACACAACATTATCCTGTAAATTAGGCCAGTGTTTACCAACATTATCCTGTAAATTAGGTCAGTGTTTTACCAACATTATCATGTAAATTAGGCTGGTGTTTACCAACATTATCATGTAAATTAGGCCGGTGTTTACCCAACATTATCCTGTAAATTAGGCCGGTGTTTACCAACATTATCCTGTAGATTAGACCAGTGTTTATCAACATTATCATGTAAATTAGACCAGTGTTTACCAACATTATCATGTAAATTAGACCAGTGTTTACCAACATTATCATGTAAATTAGACCCGTGTTTACCCAACATTATCATGTAAATTAGACCAGTGCTTACCAACATTATCATGTAAATTAGACCAGTGTTTACCCAACATTATCCCGTAAATTAGGCCAGTGTTTACCAACATTACCCTGTAAATTAGACCAGTGTTTACCAACATTATCATGTAAATTAGGCCAGTGTTTACCAACATTATCATGTAAATTAGGCCAGTGTTTACCAACATTATCCTGTAAATTAGAGCAGTGTTTACCAACAATATCATGTAAATTAGGTCAGTGTTTACCAACATTACCCTGTAAATTAGACCAGTGTTTACCAACATTATCATGTAAATTAGGCCAGTGTTTACCAACATTATCATGTAAATTAGGCCAGTGTTTACCAACATTATCCTGTAAATCAGGCCAGTGTTTTACCAACATTATCATGTAAATTAGGCCGGTGTTTACCAACATTATAATGTAAATTAGGCCGGTGTTTACCCAACATTATCATGTAAATTGGGCCGGTGTTTACCCATCATTATCCTGTAAATTAAGACGGTGTTTACCCAACATTATCCTGTAAATTAGGCCGGTGTTTACCCATCATTATCCTGTAAATTAGGCCGGTGTTTACACAACATTATCCTGTAAATTAGGCCAGTGTTTACCAACATTATCCTGTAAATTAGGTCAGTGTTTTACCAACATTATCATGTAAATTAGGCTGGTGTTTACCAACATTATCATGTAAATTAGGCCGGTGTTTACCCAACATTATCCTGTAAATTAGGCCGGTGTTTACCAACATTATCCTGTAGATTAGACCAGTGTTTATCAACATTATCATGTAAATTAGACCAGTGTTTACCAACATTATCATGTAAATTAGACCAGTGTTTACCAACATTATCATGTAAATTAGACCCGTGTTTACCCAACATTATCATGTAAATTAGACCAGTGCTTACCAACATTATCATGTAAATTAGACCAGTGTTTACCCAACATTATCCTGTAAATTAGGCCAGTGTTTACCAACATTACCCTGTAAATTAGACCAGTGTTTACCAACATTATCATGTAAATTAGGCCAGTGTTTACCAACATTATCATGTAAATTAGGCCAGTGTTTACCAACATTATCCTGTAAATTAGAGCAGTGTTTACCAACAATATCATGTAAATTAGGTCAGTGTTTACCAACATTACCCTGTAAATTAGGTCAGTGTTTACCAACATTATCATGTAAATTAGGCCAGTGTTTACCAACATTATCATGTAAATTAGGCCAGTGTTTACCAACATTATCCTGTAAATTAGAGCAGTGTTTACCAACAATATCATGTAAATTAGGTCAGTGTTTACCAACATTATCCTGTAAATCAGGCCAGTGTTTTACCAACATTATCATGTAAATTAGGCCAGTGTTTACCAACATTATCCTGTAAATTAGGCCAGTGTTTACCAACATTATCCTGTAAATTAGGTCAGTGTTTTACCAACATTATCATGTAAATTAGGCCGGTGTTTACCCAACATTATCCTGTAAATTAGGCCAGTGTTTACCAACATTATCCTGTAAATTAGAGCAGTGTTTACCAACAATATCATGTAAATTAGGTCAGTGTTTACCAACATTATCCTGTAAATCAGGCCAGTGTTTATCAACATTATCATGTAAATTAGACCAGTGTTTACCAACATTATCATGTAAATTAGACCAGTGTTTACCAACATTATCATGTAAATTAGACCCGTGTTTACCCAACATTATCATGTAAATTAGACCAGTGTTTACCAACATTATCATGTAAATTAGACCAGTGTTTACCCAACATTATCCTGTAAATTAGGCCAGTGTTTACCAACATTACCCTGTAAATTAGACCAGTGTTTACCAACATTATCATGTAAATTAGGCCAGTGTTTACCAACATTATCATGTAAATTAGGCCAGTGTTTACCAACATTATCCTGTAAATTAGAGCAGTGTTTACCAACAATATCATGTAAATTAGGTCAGTGTTTACCAACATTATCCTGTAAATCAGGCCAGTGTTTTACCAACATTATCATGTAAATTAGGCCGGTGTTTACCAACATTATAATGTAAATTAGGCCGGTGTTTACCCAACATTATCATGTAAATTGGGCCGGTGTTTACCCATCATTATCCTGTAAATTAAGACGGTGTTTACCCAACATTATCCTGTAAATTAGGCCAGTGTTTACCAACATTATCCTGTAAATTAGGCCAGTGTTTTACCAACATCATCATGTAAATTAGGCTGGTGTTTACCAACATTATCATGTAAATTAGGCCGGTGTTTACCCAACATTATCCTGTAAATTAGGCCGGTGTTTACCAACATTATCCTGTAGATTAGACAGGTGTTTACCAACATTATCATGTAAATTAGACCAGTGTTTACCAACATTATCATGTAAATTAGACCAGTGTTTACCAACATTATCATGTAAATTAGACCCGTGTTTACCAACATTATCATGTAAATTAGACCAGTGTTTACCAACATTATCATGTAAATTAGACCAGTGTTTACCCAAAATTATCCTTATGTTCCCTGGGCTTGTTAGACGAAGAGCCATGATCGAAAAATGTCATGTTGAAAATCTGAAATCTCAATAAGAAATTCCAACCTGATGTGTTTATCTGATTGTCACATTTTATTTCCCCAGAGCCTTACATTTTATCAGCAGTGTCACAGCAGGGAGCGTTTATATTGTTCGCCAGAGCAGTTCAATTGAATTGAAGCTAAAATAATCTTATAGACTGTGTGAGTTATCAAACTCAACAACACAAAGCTATGTCTGAAATGGCACTTCAGCCACAGACTTGCCTTTCTCTCTCTGTTTGTTACCACAGCAAACTGCCGTGTTACCAAACCCTGCTCTGTTGCTGTGTCTGACTAGAGATGCTCTCAGGGACTTGATGCTGTGTGTCTGACTAAAGATGCTCTCAGGGGCTTGATGCTGTGTGTCTGACTAGAGATGCTCTCAGGGACTTGATGCTGTGTGTCTGACTAGAGATGCTCTCAGGGACTTGATGCCGTGTCTGACTAGAGATGCTCTCAGGGACTTGATGCTGTGTGTCTGACTAGAGATGCTCTCAGGGGCTTGATGCTGTGTGTCTGACTAGAGATGCTCTCAGGGACTTGATGCTGTGTGTCTGACTAGAGATGCTCTCGGGGACTTGATGCTGTGTGTCTGACTAGAGATGCTCTCAGGGGCTTGATGCTGTGTGTCTGACTAGAGATGCTCTCAGGGACTTGATTCTGTGTGTCTGACTAGAGATGCTCTCAGGGGCTTGATGCTGTATGTCTGACTAAAGATGCTCTCAGGGACTTGATGCTGTGTGTCTGACTAAAGATGCTCTCAGGGGCTTGATGCTGTGTCTGACTAAAGATGCTCTCAGGGGCTTGATGCTGTGTGTCTGACTAGAGATGCTCTCAGGGACTTGATGCTGTGTGTCTGACTAGAGATGCTCTCAGGGGCTTGATGCTGTGTGTCTGACTAAAGATGCTCTCAGGGGCTTGATGCTGTGTGTCTGACTAGAGATGCTCTCAGGGACTTGATGCTGTGTGTCTGACTAGAGATGCTCTCAGGGGCTTGATGCTGTGTGTCTGACTAGAGATGCTCTCAGGGACTTGATGCTGTGTGTCTGACTAGAGATGCTCTCAGGGACTTGATGCTGTGTGTCTGACTAGAGATGCTCTCAGGGGCTTGATGTGGTGTGTCTGACTAGAGATGCTCTCAGGGACTTGATGCTGTGTGTCTGACTAGAGATGCTCTCAGGGGCTTGATGCTGTGTGTCTGACTAGAGATGCTCTCAGGGACTTGATGCCGTGTCTGACTAGAGATGCTCTCAGGGACTTGATGCTGTGTGTCTGACTAGAGATGCTCTCAGGGACTTGATGCTGTGTGTCTGACTAGAGATGCTCTCAGGGGCTTGATGCTGTGTGTCTGACTAAAGATGCTCTCAGGGGCTTGATGCTGTGTGTCTGACTAGAGATGCTCTCAGGGACTTGATGCTGTGCGTCTGACTAGAGATGCTCTCAGGGCTTGATGCTGTGTGTCTGACTAGAGATGCTCTCAGGGGCTTGATGCTGTGTGTCTGACTAGAGATGCTCTCAGGGACTTGATGCTGTGTGTCTGACTAGAGATGCTCTCAGGGACTTGATGCTGTGTGTCTGACTAGAGATGCTCTCAGGGGCTTGATGTGGTGTGTCTGACTAGAGATGCTCTCAGGGACTTGATGCTGTGTGTCTGACTAGAGATGCTCTCAGGGGCTTGATGCTGTGTGTCTGACTAAAGATGCTCTCAGGGACTTGATGCTGTGTGTCTGACTAGAGATGCTCTCAGGGGCTTGATGCTGTGTGTCTGACTAAAGATGCTCTCAGGGGCTTGATGCTGTGTGTCTGACTAGAGATGCTCTCAGGGACTTGATGCTGTGTGTCTGACTAGAGATGCTCTCAGGGACTTGATGCTGTGTGTCTGACTAGAGATGCTCTCAGGGGCTTGATGCTGTGTGTCTGACTAGAGATGCTCTCAGGGACTTGATGCTGTGTGTCTGACTAGAGATGCTCTCAGGGGCTTGATGCTGTGTGTCTGACTAAAGATGCTCTCAAGGACTTGATGCTGTGTGTCTGACTAGAGATGCTCTCAGGGACATGGAGGAGTGCTGAAAAGGACATGTCAATATATTTTGTGTGTCAGGCAGCAAAGTGGAGTGATGGCTCTCAAGGGGACTTCCTTAATCTGTTATTCTATCAATATTAATAAGGGTTAGCCCGTAGCCCTGCTGGAAGGGACAGAGCTCGTTAGCGGCTGGCTAGTGCCGGGTATATGGATGTCACAGCCCTGCCTCTGACCTGACAGCTTATGAAGGCAGGGATAAGATGATAGTGACATGTCTCCATTTTGTTTTGATGTTTGTCTTAAAAGGCGGCCTCCAGCTGAGTGATGAAAAACAACATTTATTTATCCTTTTTTTTGATCTAAAGACTTATTTCATGTTTCCAATACAATCATCTGGGTGTTTTGATATATATACCAAACCAACTCTAACATACAGTCTACAGAGACTTCAGAAACTATTCAGACCTCTTCCCCTTTTTCCACATTTTGTTACGTTACAGCCTTATTCTAAAATGGATGAAATATTTTGTTTTCCTCATCAATCTGCACACAATACCCCGTAATGACATCACACTGCCCCGTAATGACATCACACTGCCCCGTAATGACATCACACTGCCCCGTAATGACATCACACTGCCCCGTAATGACATCACTCTGCCCCGTAATGACGTCACACTGCCCCGTAATGACGTCACACTGCCCCGTAATGACATCACACTGCCCCGTAGCTCAGTTGGTAGAGCATGGCGCTTGTAACGCCAGGGTAGTGGGTTCGATCCCCGGGACCACCCATACGCAGAATGTATGCACACATGACTGTAAGTCGCTTTGGATAAAAGCGTCTGCTAAATGGCATATATTATTATTATTATTAATAATGACATCACACTGCCCCGTAATGACATCACACTGCCCCGTAATGACGTCACACTGCCCCGTAATGACATCACACTGCCCCGTAATGACATCACACTGCCCCGTAATGACATCACACTGCCCCGTAATGACATCACACTGCCCCGTAATGACGTCACACTGCCCCGTAATGACATCACACTGCCCCGTAATGACATCACTCTGCCCCGTAATGACATCACACTGCCCCGTAATGACATCACACTGCCCCATAATTACATCACAATGCCCCATAATGACAAAGCAAAAACGGGTTTTTAAAAATGTTTGCTAATTAAAAACTGAAAGATCACATTTACATAAGTATTCAGACCCTTTACTCAGTACTTTGTTGAAGCACCTTTGGCAGCGATTACAGCCTCAAGTCTTCTTGGATATGACGCTACAAGCTTGGCACACCTGTATTTAGGGAGTTTATCCCATTCTTCTCTGCAGATCCTCTTAAGCTCTGACAGGTTGGATGGGGAACTTTGCTGCACAGCTATTTTCAGGTCTTTTCACAGCTAATTCTGTTTGATCGGGTTTAAGTCCGGCCTCTGGCTGGGCCACTCAAGGACATTCAGAGACTTGTCCCGAAACTACTCCTCCATTGTCTTGGCTGTGTGCTTAGGGTCGTTGCTCTGATGGAAGGTGAACCTACGCACCAGTCTGAGGTCCTGAGCGCTCTGGAAAAGGTTTTCATCAAGGATCTCTCTGTACTTTGCTCCGTTCATCTTTCCCTCGATCCTGTCTAGTCTCCCTGTCCCTACAGCTGAAAAACATCCTCACAGCATGATGCTGCCACCTCCATGCTTCACCGTAGGGATGGTGTCAGGTTTCCTCTAGACGTGGCACTTAGCATTCAGGCCAAAGAGTTCAATCTTGATTTCATCAGACCAGAGAATCTTTTTTTCTCATGGTCTGAGAGTCTTTTAGGTGCCTTTTGGGAAACTCCAAGTGGGCTGTCATGTGCCTTTTACTGAGGAGTGGCTTCCGTCTGGCAACTTTACCATAAAGGCCTGATTGGTGGAGTGCTGCAGAGATGGTTGTCCATCAGGAAGATTCTCCAATCTCCACAGATGAACTCGGAGCCAGTGACCATCGGGTTCTTGGTCACCTCCCTGACCAAGGCCCTTATCCCCCGATTGCTCAGTTTGACCGGGCGGTCATCTCTTGGAAGTCTTGGTGGTTCCAAACTTCTTCCATTTAAGATTGACGGAGGCCGCTGAGTTCTTGGGGACCTTCAATGCTGCAGACATTTTTTGGTACCCTTCCCCAGATCTGTGCCTCGACACAATCCTGTCTTTGCTCTGACATTCACTGTAAACTGTGGAACGTTTTATAGACAGGGTGTGTTATATAGACAGGGTGTGTTATATAGACAGGGTGTGTTATATAGACAGGGTGTGTTATATAGACAGGTGTGTTATATAGACAGGGTGTGTTATATAGACAGGGTGTGTTATATAGACAGGGTGTGTTATATAGACAGGGTGTGTTATATAGACAGGGTGTGTTATATAGACAGGGTGTGTTATATAGACAGGGTGTGTTATATAGACAGGGTGTGTTATATAGACAGGTGTGTTATATAGACAGGGTGTGTTATATAGACAGGGTGTGTTATATAGACAGGTGTGTTATATAGACAGGTGTGTTATATAGACAGGGTGTGTTATATAGACAGGGTGTGTTATATAGACAGGGTGTGTTATATAGACAGGGTGTGTTATATAGACAGGGTGTGTTATATAGACAGGGTGTGTTATATAGACAGGTGTGTTATATAGACAGGTGTGTTATATAGACAGGGTGTGTTATATAGACAGGGTGTGTTATATAGACAGGGTGTGTTATATAGACAGGGTGTGTTATATAGACAGGGTGTGTTATATAGACAGGGTGTGTTATATAGACAGGGTGTGTTATATAGACAGGGTGTGTTATATAGACAGGGTGTGTTATATAGACAGGGTGTGTTATATAGACAGGGTGTGTTATATAGACAGGGTGTGTTATATAGACAGGGTGTGTTATATAGACAGGGTGTGTTATATAGACAGGGTGTGTTATATAGACAGGGTGTGTTATATAAACAGGGTGTGTTATATAGACAGGGTGTGTTTTATAGACAGGGTGTGTTATATAGACAGGGTGTGTTATATAGACAGGGTGTGTTATATAGACAGGGTGTGTTATATAGACAGGGTGTGTTATATAGACAGGGTGTGTTATATAGACAGGGTGTGTTATATAGACAGGGTGTGTTATATAGACAGGGTGTGTTATATAGACAGGGTGTGTTATATAGACAGGGTGTGTTATATAGACAGGGTGTGTTATATAGACAGGGTGTGTTATATAAACAGGGTGTGTTATATAGACAGGGTGTGTTTTATAGACAGGGTGTGTTATATAGACAGGGTGTGTTATATAGACAGGGTGTGTTATATAGACAGGGTGTGTTATATAGACAGGGTGTGTTATATAGACAGGTGTGTTATATAGACAGGGTGTGTTATATAGACAGGGTGTGTTATATAGACAGGGTGTGTTATATAGACAGGGTGTGTTATATAGACAGGGTGTGTTATATAGACAGGTGTGTTATATAGACAGGTGTGTTATATAGACAGGGTGTGTTATATAGACAGGGTGTGTTATATAGACAGGGTGTGTTATATAGACAGGGTGTGTTATATAGACAGGGTGTGTTATATAGACAGGTGTGTTATATAGACAGGTGTGTTATATAGACAGGGTGTGTTATATAGACAGGGTGTGTTATATAGACAGGGTGTGTTATATAAACAGGGTGTGTTATATAGACAGGGTGTGTTATATAGACAGGTGTGTTATATAGACAGGGTGTGTTATATAGACAGGGTGTGTTATATAGACAGGGTGTGTTATATAGACAGGGTGTGTTATATAGACAGGGTGTGTTATATAGACAGGGTGTGTTATATAGACAGGATGTGTGCCTTTCCAAATCATGTCCAATCAATTGAATTTACCACAGATGGACTCCAATCAAGTTGTAGAAACATCTCAAGGATGATCAATGGAAACAGGAGGCACCTGAACTCAATTTAGAGTCTCATAACAAAGGGTCTGAATACTGATTTAATAAATAAGGTATTTCTGTTTTCTATTAAATCTACATTTGCAATAATATCTAAAAGCCTGTTTTTTTGCTTTGTCAATATGGGGTATTGTGTGTAGATTGCTGAGGAGTATTATTTTGTAAATCCATTTTAGAATAAGGCTGTAACGTAACAAAATGTGGGAAAAGTCAAGGGGTCTGAATACTTTCCTGTAAGTCACTGTATATCCCAAACTGTCTCTAACATGTGTAGTGTTAAACAACACTGTTCCAGGAATACATTATCTCTCAATATGTAATCCACTTGATCCACTATTTGAGATATTCTACGCTAATTTAATTAGCCAGAATGTAGGGCAATGTACTGAAATGTTATATTGCATTTCTGTTCTAGTGATCTGGTAAGATATCGGCCTGACCATGGAGGAGTATAAAAGAAACTCTGCTGAAGTTTTTAATGATATGAATGTGCTCTGGATCGCTTGGACTGTAAACAATACAAGTACTGTCGTGTTTAATAAGGCTCTTCTAATGAGCTGAATTGGGACACATTGTTTAGACAAGCTGTGTGTGTGTAGTGGGCCTGGATCGGACCGGGACTTTTAAAGAGAGAATCTTCTTTGGTTCTTCTCAAATGGCACCCTATTCCCTATATAGTGCACTACTTTAGACCAGAGCTCTATACACCCTATTCCCTATATAGTGCACTACTTTAGACCAGAGCTCTATACACCCTATTCCTATATAGTGCAGTACTTTAGACCAGAGCTCTATACACCCTATTCCCTATATAGTGCACTACTTTTGACCAGAGCTCTATTCACCCTATTCCCTATATAGTGCACTACTTTTGACCAGAGCTCTATACACCCTATTCCCTATATAGTGCACTACTTTAGACCAGAGCTCTATACACCCTGTTCCCTATATAGTGCACTACTTTTGACCAGAGCTCTGTACACCCTATTCCCTATATAGTGCACTACTTTAGACCAGAGCTCTATACACCCTGTTCCCTATATAGTGCACTACTTTAGACCAGAGCTCTGTACACCCTATTCCCTATATAGTGCACTACTTTAGACCAGAGCTCTATACACCCTGTTCCCTATATAGTGCACTACTTTTGACCAGAGCTCTATACACCCTATTTCCTATATAGTGCACTACTTTAGACCAGAGCTCTATACACCCTATTCCCTATATAGTGCACTACTTTAGACCAGAGCTCTATACACCCTATTCCCTATATAGTGCACTAATTTAGACCAGAGCTCTATACACCCTATTCCCTATATAGTGCAGTACTTTAGACCAGAGCTCTATACACCCTATTCCCTATATAGTGCAGTACTTTAGACCAGAGCTCTATACACCCTATTCCCTATATAGTGCACTACTTTTGACCAGAGCTCTATTCACCCTATTCCCTATATAGTGCACTACTTTTGACCAGAGCTCTATACACCCTATTCCCTATATAGTGCACTACTTTAGACCAGAGCTCTATACACCCTGTTCTCTATATAGTGCACTACTTTAGACCAGAGCTCTATACACCCTATTCCCTATATAGTGCACTACTTTTGACCAGAGCTCTATACACCCTATTCCCTATAAAGTTCACTACTTTAGACCAGAGCTCTATACAGCCTATTCCCTATATAGTGCACTACTTTAGACCAGAGCTCTATACACCCTATTCCCTATATAGTGCACTACTTTTGACCAAAGCTCTATACACCCTATTCCCTATATAGTGCACTACTTTTGACCAGAGCTCTATACACCATATTCCCTATATAGTGCACTACTTTAGACCAGAGCTCTGCAGCCTTTGGTTTGTTTGGAGAATAATCTTCTGTGTACCAAGCTGTTTTGGTATTGATGCAATGAGAGGAGACCTCCTTTAAGTTGTTTGTCCCATCAATGTGGCATCATTTATAATAAACAGTGAGACCTGAGTTTGAACTCTCGTTGTTGATTTGACATTTTTCAATAAAAGCTCTAAACTATGTAATTATTGAGACCAAACAGAAAAATCAATGCACACATGTTCTCATTATTAAGAGATTGTTGTACATATACAACATATCAGATATGTCTTGGTTCCAGAACACTGCATGGTTCCAGAACACTGCATGGTACCAGAACACTCCATGGTTCCAGAACACTGCATGGTACCAGAACACTGCATGGTACCAGAACACTGCATGGTTCCAGAACACTGCATGGTACCAGAACACTGCATGGTACCAGAACACTCCATGGTTCCAGAACACTGCATGGTTCCAGAACACTGCATGGTACCAGAACACTGCATGGTACCAGAACACTCCATGGTTCCAGAACACTGCATGGTTCCAGACGTATTTAATGTTAGCCGAGGATCAAATGTCACCCTATAGGTTGTTGTGCACTCTGAAGGGAATATGGTGCGTAACCCGCCCTCAGGCCCTCCTAGTCCTCTACATATCTGATGTAGTTTGTCTATTAAGGGCCTTTTCCATCATCATTGAGACAGAGGGGAATTCCTGTGTGGGAACTAAGGTGTCAAATCTAGCAACTCTGATTTGATTTAAGAATCAAGATGAGTATTAATTATTTGACATATTTTAGTCAGTTTAAATATTTGTTTTCTCTCCTCCCCCTGAGATCACATTTAGCTACATAGTTATTTCCTCAATGGTGCCCTATTCCCTATATAGTGCACTACTTTTGTGAGTATGGTGCTACTATGGAATGACCCTCAGATGGGCCCCTTCCTCCTGTTGTCTATATCACCGGAGGGTTTCAACACAGAGCCCATTTAGGCTCAAAGGGATCCACGAGCAGGTCATCGTACAATCTGACTATAGCCATGGACAGAGAGGCTTTACTGGCACAATAATCACAGAGCCCAAGGTTTACAGGGTTGTCTGTCTTCTGTCCTCTGTCCGTCCATCTGTCCGTCCTGTGTATTGATGGAGTCGTATGCTAAGCAGAACTGAAAAACAAGACGCTATGCTTCTGTGACTCTGCTTGTCTAGCTAGACATGCTCTAAACTATAATATTATGTACTTATAGTTAGTGTATAGCTAGTATAATGCTGTCCCAGACAGTATCAGACAGTATAATGCAGTCCCAGACAGTGTCAGTTTGTAGAATACAGTCCCAGACAGTGTCAGTTTGTAGAATGCAGTCCCAGACAGTGTCAGTTTGTAGAATACAGTCCCAGATAGTATCAGACAGTAGAATGCAGTCCCTGACAGTGTCAGTTTGTAGAATACAGTCCCTGACAGTGTCAGTTTGTAGAATACAGTCCCAGACAGTGTCAGTTTGTAGAATACAGTCCCAGATAGTGTCAGTTTGTAGAATGCAGTCCCAGACAGTGTCAGTTTATAGAATACAGTCCCAGACAGTGACAGTTTGTAGAATACAGTCCCTGACAGTGTCAGTTTATAGAATACAGTCCCTGACAGTGTCAGTTTGTAGAATACAGTCCCTGACAGTGTCAGTTTATAGAATACAGTCCCAGACAGTGTCAGTTTGTAGAATACAGTCCCAGACAGTGTCAGTTTATAGAATACAGTCCCTGACAGTATCAGATAGTAGAATAGAGTCCCTGACAGTGTCAGTTTATAGAATACAGTCCCTGACAGTGTCAGTTTGTAGAATACAGTCCCTGACAGTGTCAGTTTATAGAATACAGTCCCAGACAGTGTCAGTTTGTAGAATACAGTCCCAGACAGTGTCAGTTTATAGAATACAGTCCCTGACAGTGTCAGTTTGTAGAATACAATCCCTGACAGTATCAGATAGTAGAATAGAGTCCCTGACAGTGTCAGTTTGTAGAATACAGTCCCTGACAGTGTCAGTTTGTAGAATACAATCCCTGACAGTGTCAGTTTGTAGAATACAGTCCCAGACAGTGTCAGTTTATAGAATACAGTCCCTGACAGTGTCAGTTTGTAGAATACAATCCCTGACAGTATCAGATAGTAGAATAGAGTCCCTGACAGTGTCAGTTTGTAGAATACAGTCCCTGACAGTGTCAGTTTGTAGAATACAATCCCTGACAGTATCAGATAGTAGAATAGAGTCCCTGAAAGTGTCAGTTTGTAGAATAGAGTCCCTGACAGTGTCAGTTTGTAGAATACAGTCCCTGACAGTGTCAGTTTGTAGAATACAGTCCCTGACAGTGTCAGTTTGTATGAGCGTTTTGATTCTGATGAGTGAAATCAAAGAGTTTAGTGCATGCTGCAGCTTGGCCTAGTTGTTCACTGACTCTTCTCTTCTCCTTAGATAACAGATTATCTTGGTTTGCATCCCAAATGGCACCCTATTCCCTTCATAGTGTAATACTTTGTCCAGAGCCAAATGGCACCCTATTCCCTTTATAGTGCACTACTTTGACCAGAGCCAAATGGCACCCTATTCCCTTTATAGTGCACTACTTTGACCAGAGCCCTATGGACCCTATTCCCTTTATAGTGCACTACTTTGTCCAGAGACAAATGGCACCCTATTCCCTTCATAGTGCACTACTTTGTCCAGAGACAAATGGCACCCTATTCCCTTCATAGTGCACTACTTTGACCAGCTGAAGCTGTAAAATCACATTCTCCAAAATAGCCTTTCCCCCCTCTCTGTATAGTTCGACAATGATTTAGATTTCTCATATTCTGGTTTATATAACAGCAGCATGTCTTTTTCGTTACGTAAAACCATATTCTGGTTTATATAACATTTGATTTTTTAGGCTGCTCTTCTTGTTGAGCTTTGATCAGATTTTTGACAGAACTTTCATCCATAACAGGTCTGTGCTGTTTGACGTAATTACGTATTCACAACAAACTTTTTTAAAAATTACTTCCTGATTTGGAGTTACATATTAATGAGAGGGGCGGGGTTATTTCCATATTTGGAGTGTCAAGGTGATCAAATCAAAGTTTATTTGTCACGTGTGCCGAATACAACAGACCTTACAGTGAAATGCTTACTAACAGGCTCTAACCAATAGTGCAAAACAGGTATTAGGTGAACAACAGGTAAGTAAAGAAATAAAACAACAGTAAAAAGACAGACAACAGTGAAAAGGCAGCATGATGCCAGCATGATGCCAGCATGATGTCAGTATGATGTCAGTATGATGTCAGTATGATGTCAGCATGATGTCAGTATGATGTCAGCATGATGTCAGTATGATGCCAGTATGATGTCAGTATGATGTCAGTATGATGTCAGTATGATGTCAGTATGATGTCAGTATGATGCCAGTATGATGTCAGTATGATGTCAGTATGATGTCAGTATGATGTCAGTATGATGTCAGTATGATGCCAGCATGATGTCAGCATGATGTCAGTATGATGTCAGTATGATGTCAGCATGATGCCAGTATGATGTCAGTATGATGTCAGTATGATGTGATGATCAAATCAAACTTTATTTGCCACATGCGCCAAGTACAACAGGTGTACCTTACCGTGAAATGTTGAATACAATAAGTGTAGACCTCACCGTAAAATGCTGAATACAATAAGTGTAGACCTTACCGTGAAATGCTGAATACAATAAGTGTAGACCTTACCGTAAAATGCTGAATACAACAAGTGTAGACCTTACCGTGAAATGCTGAATACAATAAGTGTAGACCTTACCGTGAAATGCTGAATACAATAAGTGTAGACCTTACCGTGAAATGCTGAATACAACAAGTGTAGACTTTACCGTGAAATGCTGAATACAACAAGTGTAGACCTTACCGTGAAATGCTGAATACAACAAGTGTAGACTTTACCGTGAAATGCTGAATACAATAAGTGGAGAACTTACCGTGAAATGGTGAATACAATAAGTGTAGACTTTACCGTGAAATGCTGAATACAATAAGTGTAGTAGACCTTACCGTGAAATGCTGAATACAACAGGTGTAGTAGACCTTACAGTGAAATGCTGAATACAACAGGTGTAGTAGACCTTACAGTGAAATGCTGAATACAACAAGTGCAGTTCAAGAATAAGAAAGTAGACTAAAGTAAAAAGTACCACAATAAGAATAACAGTAACAAGACTATATACAGGGGGTACCATTACAGGGTCAATGTGGAGGCTATATACAGGGGGTACCATTACAGAGTCAATGTGGAGACTATATACAGGGAGTACCATTACAGAGTCAATGTGGAGACTATATACAGGGGGTACCATTACAGAGTCAATGTGGAGGCTATATACAGGGGGTACCATTACAGGGTCAATGTGGAGGCTATATACAGGGGGTACCATTACAGAGTCAATGTGGAGACTATATACAGGGGGTACCATTACAGGGTCAATGTGGAGGCTATATACAGGGGGTACCAGTACAGAGTCAATGTGGAGGCTATATACAGGGGGTACCAGTACAGAGTCAATGTGGAGGCTATATACAGGGGGTACCATTACAGGGTCAATGTGGAGGCTATATACAGGGGGTACCAGTACAGAGTCAGTGTGGAGGCTATATACAGGGGTACCAGTACAGAGTCAATGTGGAGGCTATATACAGGGGTACCAGTACAGAGTCAATGTGGAGGCTATATACAGGGGTACCAGTACAGAGTCAATGTGGAGGCTATATACAGGGGGTACCAGTACAGAGTCAATGTGGAGGCTATATACAGGGGTACCAGTACAGAGTCAATGTGGAGGCTATATACAGGGGTACCAGTACAGAGTCAATGTGGAGGCTATATACAGGGGTACCAGTACAGAGTCAATGTGGAGGCTATATACAGGGCGTACCGGTACAGAGTCAATGTGGAGGCTATATACAGGGGTACCGGTACAGAGTCAATGTGGAGGCTATATACAGGGGTACCGGTACAGAGTCAATGTGGAGGCGATATACAGGGGGTACCAGTACAGAGTCAATGTGGAGGCTATATACAGGGGGTACCAGTACAGAGTCAATGTGGAGGCTATATACAGGGGTACCAGTACAGAGTCAATGTGGAGGCTATATACAGGGGTACTGGTACAGAGTCAATGTGGAGGCTATATACAGGGGTACCGGTACAGAGTCAATGTGGAGGCTATATACAGGGGGTACTGGTACAGAGTCAATGTGGAGGCTATATACAGGGGCTACCGGTACAGAGTCAACGTGGAAGCTATATACAGGGGGTACCAGTACAGAGTCAATGTGGAGGCTATATACAGGGGGTACCGGTACAGAGTCAATGTGGAGGCTATATACAGGGGGTACTGCTACAGAGTCAATGTGGAGGCTATATACAGGGGGTACTGGTACAGAGTCAATGTGGAGGCTATATACAGGGGGTACTGGTACAGAGTCAATGTGGAGGCTATATACAGGGGGTACCGGTACAGAGTCAATGTGGAGGCTATATACAGGGGGTACCGGTACCGAGTCAGTGTGGAGACTATATACAGGGGGTACTGCTACAGAGTTAGTGTGGAGGCTATATACAGGGGGTACCGGTACCGAGTCAGTGTGGAGGCTATATACAGGGGGTACCGGTACAGAGTTAGTGTGGAGGCTATATACAGGGGGTACCGGTACAGAGTCAGTGTGGAGGCTATATACAGGGGGTACCGGTACAGAGTTAGTGTGGAGGCTATATACAGGGGGTACCGGTACAGAGTTAGTGTGGAGGCTATATACAGGGGGTACCGGTACAGAGTCAGTGTGGAGGCTATATACAGGGGGTACCGGTACAGAGTTAGTGTGGAGGCTATATACAGGGGGTACCGGTACAGAGTCAGTGTGGAGGCTATATACAGGGGGTACCGGTACAGAGTCAGTGTGGAGGCTATATACAGGGGGTACCAGTACAGAGTCAGTGTGGAGGCTGTATACAGGGGGTACCGGTACAGAGTCAATGTGGAGGCTATATACAGGGGGTACCGGTACAGAGTCAATGTGGAGGCTATATACAGGGGGTACCAGTACAGAGTCAATGTGGAGGCTATATACAGGGGTTACCAGTACAGAGTCAATGTGGAGGCTATATACAGGGGGTACCGGTACAGAGTCAATGTGGAGGCTATATACAGGGTGTTACAGTACAGAGTCAATGTGGAGGCTATATACAGGGGGTACCGGTACAGAGTCAATGTGGAGGCTATATACAGGGTGTTACGGTACAGAGTCAATGTGGAGGCTATATACAGGGGGTACCAGTACAGAGTCAATGTGGAGGCTATATACAGGGGGTACCAGTACAGAGTCAATGTGGAGGCTATATACAGGGGATACCAGTACAGAGTCATAGTGCAGGGGTACAGACTAGTTGAGGTAATCTGTACATGTAGGTAGAGGTAAAGTGACTATGCATAGGTAATAAACAGCGAGTAGCAGCAGTGTACAAGGGGGAGGGGGGGGGGGTTATGAATTGTTCAGCAGTATTTTGGCTTGGGGGTAGAAGCTGTTGAGGAGCCTTTTGGTCACAGACTTGGTGCTCCGGGTGCTTGTCATGCGGTAGCAGAGACAACAGTCTATAACTTGGGTGACGGGAGTCTCTGACAATTTTAATGGCTTTTCTCTGACACAGTCTATTATTTAGGTCCTGGAATGAAGGAATCTTGGCCCCAGTGATGTACTGGGCAGTTTGCACTACCCTCAGTAGCTCCTAACGGTCAGATGCCGAGCAGTTGCCATACCAGGCGGTGATGCAATCGGTCAGGATGCTCTCGATGGTGCAGCTGTAGAACCTTTTGAGGATTTGGGGACCCATACCAAATCTTTTCCATCTCCTAAGGGGTAAAAGGTTTTGTCGTGCCCTCTTCACGACTGTCTTGGTATGTTTGGACCATGATAGTTTGTTGGTAATGTGGACGCCAAGGAACTTGAAACTCTCAACCCGTTCCACTACAGCTCCTTCAATGTTAACCTCTTGCTCCTACCTGACACGCAGGCGTCCCATCTAGACATCTGGAAATGCAAATGCTCTACGCTAAATGCTAATAGTATTAGTTAAAACTCAAAGGTTCATTAAAATACACATGCAGGGTATTAAATTAAAGCTACACTCGTTGTGAATCCAGGCAACGAGTCAGATTTTTAAAATGCTTTTCGGTGAAAGCATGAGAAGCTATTATCTGATAGCATGTAACACCCCAAAAGACCCGCAGGGGACGTAAACGAAATAATTAGCATAGTCGTCGCTACATAAACCGCACAAATAAAATGTAAAACATTCATTACCTTTGACCATCTTCTTTGTTGGCACTCCTAGATGTCCCATAATCACTATTGGGTCTTTTTTTCGATTAAAATGGTCCATATATAGCCTAGATATCGATCTATGAAGACTGTGTGATAAACTAAAAACAAATAGCATCTTTTAATGGGGGCCTGTTCGGCCTGTCTTTTCCTGTAGTCCACGATCAGCTCTTTAGTCTTGATCACATTGAGGGAGAGGTTGTTGTCCTGGCACCGCACTGCCAGTTCTCTGACCTCCTCCCTATAGGCTGTCTCATTGTTGTCAGTGATCAGGCCTACCACTGTTGTGCTGTCAGCAAACTAAATGATGGTGTTGGATTCGTGTTTGGCCATGCAGTTTTGGGTGAACAGGGAATACAGGAGGGGACTAAGTACACACCCCTGAGGTGTCCCTGTGTTAAGGATCAGCGTGGCACACGTGTTGTTGCCTTCTCTTACCATCTGGTAGCGGCCCGTCAGGAAGTCCAGGATCCAGTTGCAGAGGGGGGTGTTTAGTCCCAGAGTTCCTTAGCTTAGTGATGAGCTTCGTGGGCACTATGGTGTTGAACACTGAGCTGTAGTCAATGAACAGTATTCTCATATAGGTGTTCCTTTTGTCCAGGTGGGAAAGGGCAGTGTGGAGTGCGAATGAGATTGTCATCTGTAGATCTTTTGGGGCGGTATGCGAATTGGAGTGGGTCTAGGGTGACCGGGAGGATGCTGTTGATGTGGGCCATGACCAGCCTTTCAAAGCACTTCATGGCTATCAACGTGAGTACTACGGGGTGGTAATCAGTTAAGCAGGTTACCTTCGCTTTCTTGGGCACAGGAACTATGGAAATAGAGGATGAAAATGTCAGTGAAGACACTTGCCAGTTGGTCCGGTCATGCTATGAGTACACGTCCTGGTAAACTGTCTGGCCCCGCAGCCTTGTGTATGTTGTTTGTGTTTAAACACAGACCTGTTTAAAGGTTTTGTTCACATCGGCTACCGAGAGCGTTATCACACAGTCATCCAGAACAGCTGGTGCTCTCGTGCATGCTTCAGTGTTGCTTGCCTCAAAGCCAGCATTATAGACATTTAGCTCGTCTGGTAGGCTCGCGTCACTGGGCAGCTCGCGTCTGGGTTTCCCTTTGCGGTCCGTAATAGTTTCCAAGCCCTGCCACATCCAACGGGCATCAGAGTCGTTGTAGTAGGATTCAACCTTAATCCTGTAACTAATGTCATCCGGGTGAGTCCCTTTGGCACCCTATTCCCTATTTATACCATGGCATTGTTAAATACTTGTTTCTTATTGGCTTGAATGGAATTCTAGAGCGTTCATTATGTCCCTTTTATAAACTGGGTGGTTTGAGCCCTGAATGCTGATTGACTGAAAGCCGCGGTATATCAGGCTGTATACCACGGGTATGACAAAACATGTATTTTTACTGCTCTGATTACGTTGGTAACCAGTTTATAACGGCAATAAGGCATCTCAGGGGGGTTGTGGTATATAGCCAATATACCATGACTAAGGGCTGTATTCAGAACAGCCCTGAGCTGTGGTATATTGGTCATATACCACAAACCCCTGATGTGCCTTAAATAACACACGGTAGAACTTTAATAGCTATAGTTGCATTGTTATGTGGTCTGTGTTTGAGCTGCTTTTGAAAACAAAAGTCTAATAAGAAAACATTATTGGCATGGTTGAATTATTATATTTTCACAATAACAAACGAGGACGGATGGTTTGGTTAGATGAAAGAGCAAGTCTGTTTGGTTACCACGGCAACTACCGTAGCGGTCGAGTAAACTTGCTTCCTTCTTCAATGGTGGAACACATTTCTACCGGCAAATGTGTTAAATTATAGCCAGGGTATAGAAAGGATAATCAACTCGGGGTTCTATGCGTTCTCTGGAAAATAACACACCTTCTCCTGCTGTTCATTCTTTTTCATAGAATGCATAGTCACTCGATTATCCCTCAGTGCACAACTTTTGACCCGAGGCCTATGGGCCTTTACAATACAACAAACTACTACAATATGTGACACAGTAGCAACTTCATGTAAAGAGTAGTGACTTCATGTAAAGAGTAGTGACTTCATGTAAAGAGTAGTGACTTCATGTAAAGAGTAGTGACTTCATGTAAAGAGTAGTGACTTCATGTAAAGAGTAGTGCCTTCATGTAAAGAGTAGTGACTTCATGTAAAGAGTAGTGCCTTCATGTAATTACTGCTAGATTGGACTCTTTAAAAATCATCCGTTATGTATTTCTGTGCTTGTGTCTGAAATGGCACCCTATTCCGTATATAGTGCACTTCTTTTTTACCAGAATCCTATGGGCCCGGATCAAAAGTGCACTATATAGGGAATAGGGTGCCATCGCACGAGTCAGTAGGTGGAGCAGGAGACAGAGATTCATATTGACGCTGTGCCTTTCAGCACGACCACAGTGGGATGATTCATTTCAACAGGGGGTTTCTGCCTTCCTTCTCGCCAGGTGTCAGCTCTGAAAGCAACAATTTCTGTGACCCAAATGGCACCCTGTTCCCTATATAGTGCACTACCTTTGATCGGAGCTACCTTTGATAACAACTCAATGTTACTGTATTATATATTACACTATCAACTCAATATTACTGTATTATATTACACTATCAACTCAATATTACTGTATTATATATTACACTATCAACTCAATGTTACTGTATTATATTACACTATCAACTCAATGTTACTGTATTATATTACACTATCAACTCAATATTACTGTATTATATTACACTATCAACTCAATATTACTGTATTATATATTACACTATCAACTCAATGTTACTGTATTATATTACACTATCAACTCAATGTTACTGTATTATATTACACTATCAACTCAATGTTACTGTATTATATATTACACTATCAACTCTATTACTGTATTATATTACACTATCAACTCTATTACTGTATTATATATTACACTATCAACTCTATTACTGTATTATATTACACTATCAACTCTATTACTGTATTATATATTACACTATCAACTCAATATTACTGTATTATATATTACACTATCAACTCAATGTTACTGTATTATATATTATACTATCAACTCAATGTTACTGTATTATATATTACACTATCAACTCAATGTTACTGTATTATATATTACACTATCAACTCAATGTTACTGTATTATATATTACACTATCAACTCAATGTTACTGTATTATATATTACACTATCAACTCAATGTTACTGTATTATATTACACTATCAACTCTATTACTGTATTATATTACACTATCAACTCAATGTTACTGTATTATATATTACACTATCAACTCAATGTTACTGTATTATATTACACTATCAACTCAATGTTACTGTATTATATATTACACTATCAACTCAATGTTACTGTATTATATTACACTATCAACTCAATATTACTGTATTATATTACACTATCAACTCAATATTACTGTATTATATATTACACTATCAACTCAATGTTACTGTATTATATTAC
Organism: Oncorhynchus gorbuscha; assembly: GCF_021184085.1. Lineage (NCBI taxonomy): Eukaryota > Metazoa > Chordata > Actinopteri > Salmoniformes > Salmonidae > Oncorhynchus > Oncorhynchus gorbuscha. The sequence continues at coordinate 31,461 of NW_025746889.1, forward strand.
ACTATCAACTCAATGTTACTGTATTATATATTACACTATCAACTCAATGTTACTGTATTATATTACACTATCAACTCAATGTTACTGTATTATTTTACACTATCAACTCAATATTACTGTATTATATGTATTATATTACACTATCAACTCAATGTTACTGTATTATATTACACTATCAACTCAATGTTACTGTATTATATTACACTATCAACTCAATGTTACTGTATTATATTACACTATCAACTCAATGTTACTGTATTATATTACACTATCAACTCAATGTTACTGTATTATATTACACTATCAACTCAATGTTACTGTATTATATTACACTATCAACTCAATGTTACTGTATTATATTACACTATCAACTCAATGTTACTGTATTATATTACACTATCAACTCAATGTTACTGTATTATATTACACTATCAACTCAATGTTACTGTATTATATTACACTATCAACTCAATGTTACTGTATTATATTACACTATCAACTCAATGTTACTGTATTATATTACACTATCAACTCAATATTACTGTATTATATGTATTATATTACACTATCAACTCAATGTTACTGTATTATATATTACACTATCAACTCAATGTTACTGTATTATATATTACACTATCAACTCAATGTTACTGTATTATATATTACACTATCAACTCAATGTTACTGTATTATATATTACACTATCAACTCAATGTTACTGTATTATATATTACACTATCAACTCAATGTTACTGTATTATATTACACTATCAACTCAATATTACTGTATTATATTACACTATCAACTCAATATTACTGTATTATATATTACACTATCAACTCAATGTTACTGTATTATATTACACTATCAACTCAATGTTACTGTATTATATATTACACTATCAACTCAATGTTACTGTATTATATTACACTATCAACTCAATGTTACTGTATTATATTACACTATCAACTCAATATTACTGTATTATATGTATTATATTACACTATCAACTCAATGTTACTGTATTATATTACACTATCAACTCAATGTTACTGTATTATATTACACTATCAACTCAATGTTACTGTATTATATTACACTATCAACTCAATGTTACTGTATTATATTACACTATCAACTCAATGTTACTGTATTATATTACACTATCAACTCAATGTTACTGTATTATATTACACTATCAACTCAATATTACTGTATTATATGTATTATATTACACTATCAACTCAATGTTACTGTATTATATATTACACTATCAACTCAATGTTACTGTATTATATATTACACTATCAACTCAATGTTACTGTATTATATATTACACTATCAACTCAATGTTACTGTATTATATATTACACTATCAACTCAATGTTACTGTATTATATATTACACTATCAACTCAATGTTACTGTATTATATTACACTATCAACTCTATTACTGTATTATATATTATACTATCAACTCTATTACTGTATTATATTACACTATCAACTCAATGTTACTGTATTATATATTACACTATCAACTCAATGTTACTGTATTATATTACACTATCAACTCTATTACTGTATTATATTACACTATCAACTCTATTACTGTATTATATTACACTATCAACTCAATGTTACTGTATTATATATTACACTATCAACTCAATGTTACTGTATTATATTACACTATCAACTCAATGTTACTGTATTATATTACACTATCAACTCAATGTTACTGTATTACTACACTACACACAGTAGACGGCTGTGTGTAGGAGGGCTGTGTGTAGGAGGGCTGCTCTTTCTCTCTCTGTCTCTCCATCTCTCTCTCCCTGTCTCTCTCTGTCTCTCCATTTCTCTCTCTCTCTCTCTCTCTCTCTCTCTCTCTCTCTCTCTCTCTCTCTCTCTCTCTCTCTCTCTCTCTCTCTCTCTCTCTCTCACTCTCCCTCTATTTATCTCTGTCTCTCCATCTCTCCCTCCCTGTCTCCCTCTCTCTGTCTCTCTCTCTCTCTCCCTCCCCTTCTCTTTCTCAGGCTGTTACCGTAGGCCTGCTGTGTGCTGTGTTACCGTAGGCCTGCTGTGTGCTGCGTTAACGTAGGCCTGCTGTGTTCTGTGTTACTGTAGGCCTGCTGTGTTACTGTAGGCCTGCTGTGTTACCGTAGGCCTGCTGTGTTCTGTGTTACTGTAGGTCTACTGTGTTACTGTAGGTCTGCTGTGTTACTGTAGGTCTGCTGTGTTACTGTAGGTCTGCTGTGGGCTGTGTTACTGTAGGTCTGCTGTGTTACTGTAGGCCTGCTGTGTTCTGTGTTACTGTAGGTCTACTGTGTTACTGTAGGCCTGCTGTGTTACTGTAGGTCTGCTGTGTTACTGTAGGCCTGTAGTGTTACTGTAGGCCTGCTGTGTTACTGTAGGTCTGCTGTGTTACCGTAGGCCTGCTGTGTTACTGTAGGTCTGCTGTGTTACCGTAGGCCTGCTGTGTTACCGTAGGCCTGCTGTGGGCTGTGTTACCGTAGGTCTGCTGTGTTACTGTAGGTCTGCTGTGTTACTGTAGGTCTGCTGTGTGCTGTGTTACTGTAGGCCTGCTGTGTTACCGTAGGTCTGCTGTGTTACTGTAGGCCTGCTGTGTTACTGTAGGCCTGCTGTGTTACTGTAGGTCTGCTGTGTTACCATAGGTCTGCTGTGTTACTGTAGGCCTGCTGTGTTACTGTAGGTCTGCTGTGTTACCGTAGGTCTGCTGTGTTACCGTAGGTCTGCTGTGTTACTGTAGGCCTGCTGTGTTACTGTAGGTCTGCTGTGTTACCGTAGGTCTGCTGTGTTACTGTAGGCCTGCTGTGTTACTGTAGGCCTGCTGTGTTACTGTAGGTCTGCTGTGTTACCGTAGGTCTGCTGTGTTACTGTAGGTCTGCTGTGTTACTGTAGGTCTGCTGTGTTACCGTAGGTCTGCTGTGTTACCACCCTGTCCCCTTACCCTGTCCCCCCACCCTGTCCCCTTACCCCTTACCCTGTCCCCCCACCCTTTTTCCCCTGTCCCTGTCCCCCCACCCTGTCCCCTTACCCTGTCCCCTTACCCTGTCCCCCACCCTGTTCCCTTACCCCTTACCCTGTCCCCCCCCACCCTTTCCCCTGTCCCTGTCCCCTTACCCTGTCCCCTACCCTGTCCCCTTACCCTGTCCCCTTACCCTGTCCCCTTACCCTGTCCCCTTACCCTGTCCCCTTACCCTGTCCCCTTACCCTGTCCCCTTACCCTGTCCCCTTACCCTGTCCCCTTACCCTGTCCCCTTACCCTGTCCCCTACCCTGTCCCCTGTACCCTGTCCCCTTACCCTGTCCCCTTACCCTGTCCCCCTACCCTGTCCCCCCACCCTGTCCCCCCACCCTGTCCCCCCACCCTGTCCTTGTACCTTTCTTGTTTTGAATCTGCGAGAGAAGCGCTACACCTGGTGGAGAGAGGCTGTACGACACAGAATGAGTTGCATTATGGGTGCTGTACGACACAGAATGATTTGCATTATGGGTGCTGTACGACACAGAATGAGTTGCATTATGGGTGCCGTACGATACGTCATGACACGTCACAATTCAACGTACAGCGTCAGAGGGCTCTGTTTTTTTCAACATTTCTTCAATACTATTGGTCGATTACCATGTCAATCAACGCTTGAGTAGAGACGTGGTTCACACCCTGGATGTTGATGTCAACACAGTCACTACAGTCACTACAGTCACTACAACACAGTCACTACAACACAGTCACTACAGTCACTACAACACAGTCACTACAGTCACTACAACACAGTCACTACAACACAGTCACTACAGTCACTACAACACAGTCACTACAGTCACTACAGTCACTACAACACAGTCACTACAACACAGTCACTACAGTCACTACAACACAGTCACTACAGTCACTACAACACAGTCACTACAACACAGTCACTACAGTCACTACAACACAGTCACTACAGCACAGTCACTACAGTCACTACAACACAGTCACTACAACACAGTCACTACAGTCACTACAGTCACTACAGTCACTACAACACAGTCACTACAGTCAATACAACACAGTCACTACAGTCACTACAACACAGTCACTACAGTCACTACAGTCAATACAACACAGTCACTACAGTCACTACAGTCACTACAACACAGTCACTACAGTCACTACAACACAGTCACTACAGTCACTACAGTCCCATTAACAGAATGGGGTTAGTCAACAGTAACTCTTAAGCGTAAAATCATTTTTGTACTAATTCAGGAAGTGTGTGTGTGTGTGTGTGTGTGTATAGTTCAGGACATTCGGATGAATCGTTTGGACATCGGAGTCCTGTAATGCAAAAACACACACACACACACACACACACACACACACACACACACACACACACACACACACACACACACACACACACACACACACACACACACACACACACACACACACACACACACACACACACACACACACACACACACACACACACTATACAACAGCTGCAAAACACTTGAACCTGCAAAGAGGACATTGCTGACTGAGACCACTGGAAAGGAAAGAGTGCAGGGTGTGAAATGATGACTGTGATGATCAGTGATTGGTGGCCACAGTGTTACACTCCTTTAAAGGTCATGCTGAAGAGGCGGCCTAGTGGTTACAGTGTAGAGGAGGTAGGTAGCCTAATGGTTAGAGTGTAGAGGAGGTAGGTAGCCTAGTGGTTAGAGGAGATAGGTAGCCTAGTGGTTAGAGGAGGCAGGTAGCCTAGTGGTTAGAGTGTAGAGGAGGCAGGTAGCCTAGTGGTTAGAGGAGGCAGGTAGCCTAGTGGTTAGAGTGTAGAGGAGGCAGGTAGCCTAGTGGTTAGAGGAGGCAGGTAGCCTAGTGGTTAGAGTGTGGAGGAGGCAGGTAGCCTAGTGGTTAGAGTGTGGAGGAGGCAGGTAGCCTAGTGGTTAGAGTGAGATGAGGTAGGTAGCCTAGTGGTTAGAGGAGGCAGGTAGCCTAGTGGTTAGAGTGTGGAGGAGGCAGGTAGCCTAGTGGTTAGAGTGTAGAGGAGGTAGGTAGCCTAATGGTTAGAGTGAGATGAGGTTGGTAGCCTAATGGTTAGAGTGAGATGAGGTAGGTAGCCTAGTGGTTAGAGTGTGGAGGAGGCAGGTAGTCTAGTGGTTAGAGTGTAGAGGAGGTAGGTAGCCTAGTGGTTAGAGTGTAGAGGAGGCAGGTAGTCTAGTGGTTAGAGTGTAGAGGAGGTAGGTAGCCTAATGGTTAGAGTGTAGATGAGGTAGGTAGCCTAGTGGTTAGATGAGATAGGTAGCCTAATGGTTAGAGTGAGATGAGATAGGTAGCCTAGCGGTTAGAGGAGGCAGGTAGCCTGGTGGTTAGAGGAGGCAGGTAGCCTAGCGGTTAGAGGAGGCAGGTAGCCTGGTGGTTAGAGGAGGCAGGTAGCCTAGTGGTTAGAGGAGGCAGGTAGCCTTGTGGTTGGAGGAGGCAGGTAGCCTCGTGGTTAGAGGAGGCAGGTAGCCTAGTGGTTAGAGGAGGCAGGTAGCCTAGTGGTTAGAGCAGCCAGGTAGCCTAGTGGTTAGAGGAGACAGGTAGCCTAGTGGTTAGAGGAGGCAGGTAGCCTAGTGGTTAGAGGAGGCAGGTAGCCTAGTGGTTAGAGCAGGCAGGTAGCCTAGTGGTTAGAGGAGACAGGTAGCCTAGTGGTTAGAGGAGACAGGTAGCCTAGTGGTTAGAGCAGGCAGGTAGCCTAGTGGTTAGAGTGTAGAGGAGGCAGGTAGCCTAGTGGTTAGAGTGTAGAGGAGACAGGTAGCCTAGTGGTTAGAGGAGGCAGGTAGCCTAGTGGTTAGAGGAGGCAGGTAGCCTAGTGGTTAGAGCAGGCAGGTAGCCTAGTGGTTAGAGGAGGCAGGTAGCCTAGTGGTTAGAGGAGGCAGGTAGCCTAGTGGTTAGAGGAGACAGGTAGCCTAGTGGTTAGAGGAGACAGGTAGCCTAGTGGTTAGAGGAGAAAGGTAGCCTAGTGGTTAGAGGAGGCAGGTAGCCTAGTGGTTAGAGGAGACAGGTAGCCTAGTGGTTAGAGGAGACAGGTAGCCTAGTGGTTAGAGGAGACAGGTAGCCTAGTGGTTAGAACATTGGGCCAGTAACCAAAAGGTGGCCAGATCAAATCCCTGAGCTAACAGGGTAAAAACCTGTCGTTCTGCCCCTGAACTAGGCAGTTAACCCACTGTTCCCCGGTAGGCCGTCATTCTAAATAAGAGTGTGTTCTTTAACTGACTGGCCAAGTGCAATAAAGGTTAAGCAATAAAATGAAAGATGGAGGAAAGTTCAGAGAGATCCTTGATGAAAACCTGAGAGTACTCAGGACCACTGCTATGATGATCAGTGGTAACAGTATAACAGTACTCAGGACCACTGCTATGGTGATCAGTGGTAACAGTACTCAGGACCACTGCTATGATGATCAGTGGTAACAGTACTCAGGACCACTGCTATGGTGATCAGTGGTAACAGTACTCAGGACCACTGCTATGATGATCAGTGGTAACAGTACTCAGGACCACTGCTATGATGATCAGTGGTAACAGTACTCAGGACCACTGCTATGGTGATCAGTGGTAACAGTACTCAGGACCACTGCTATGGTGATCAGTGGTAACAGTACTCAGGACCACTGCTATGATGATCAGTGGTAACAGTACTCAGGACCACTGCTATGGTGATCAGTGGTAACAGTACTCAGGACCACTGCTATGGTGATCAGTGGTAACAGTACTCAGGACCACTGCTATGATGATCAGTGGTAACAGTACTCAGGACCACTGCTATGGTGATCAGTGGTAACAGTACTCAGGACCACTGCTATGGTGATCAGTGGTAACAGTACTCAGGACCACTGCTATGGTGATCAGTGGTAACAGTACTCAGGACCACTGCTATGGTGATCAGTGGTAACAGTATAACAGTACTCAGGACCACTGCTATGGTGATCAGTGGTAACAGTATAACAGTACTCAGGACCACTGCTATGGTGATCAGTGGTAACAGTACTCAGGACCACTGCTATGGTGATCAGTGGTAACAGTATAACAGTACTCAGGACCACTGCTATGATGATCAGTGGTAACAGTACTCAGGACCACTGCTATGATGATCAGTGGTAACAGTACTCAGGACCACTGCTATGGTGATAAGTGGTAACAGTACTCAGGACCACTGCTATGATGATCAGTGGTAACAGTACTCAGGACCACTGCTATGGTGATCAGTGGTAACAGTACTCAGGACCACTGCTATGGTGATCAGTGGTAACAGTATAACAGTACTCAGGACCACTGCTATGGTGATCAGTGGTAACAGTATAACAGTACTCAGGACCACTGCTATGGTGATCAGTGGTAACAGTACTCAGGACCACTGCTATGATGATCAGTGGTAACAGTACTCAGGACCACTGCTATGATGATCAGTAGCCACAGTGTAACAGTACTCAGGACCACTGCTATGATGATCAGTAGCCACAGTGTAACAGTACTCAGGACCACTGCTATGGTGATCAGTGGTAACAGTACTCAGGACCACTGCTATGATGATCAGTGGTAACAGTATAACAGTACTCAGGACCACTGCTATGATGATCAGTAGCCACAGTGTAACAGTACTCAGGACCACTGCTATGATGATCAGTAGCCACAGTGTAACAGTACTCAGGACCACTGCTATGATGATCAGTAGCCACAGTGTAACAGTACTCAGGACCACTGCTATGGTGATCAGTGGTAACAGTATAACAGTACTCAGGACCACTGCTATGGTGATCAGTGGTAACAGTATAACAGTACTCAGGACCACTGCTATGATGATCAGTGGTAACAGTATAACAGTACTCAGGACCACTGCTATGGTGATCAGTGGTAACAGTACTCAGGACCACTGCTATGATGATCAGTAGCCACAGTGTAACAGTACTCAGGACCACTGCTATGGTGATCAGTGGTAACAGTGTAACAGTACTCAGGACCACTGCTATGATGATCAGTGGTAACAGTACTCAGGACCACTGCTATGGTGATCAGTGGTAACAGTATAACAGTACTCAGGACCACTGCTATGATGATCAGTGGTAACAGTACTCAGGACCACTGCTATGATGATCAGTGGTAACAGTACTCAGGACCACTGCTATGGTTTTAGGACCACTGGTATTACGTTTGCAATTGCAACAAATAATCTGCTCAGACCCCAACCAAGGAACATCAAAAGTCGTGCTATAAATTCACAGACAACACAAAGATTCCTTGATGCCCTTCCAGACTCCCTCTGCCTACCCAAGGACGCCAGAGGACAAAAATCCGTTAACCACCTAACTGAGGATCTCAATTTAACCTTGCGCAATACCCTAGATGCAGTTGCACCCCTAAAAACTAAAAAAATGTCTCATAAGAAACTAGCTCCATGGTACACAGAAAATACCCGAGCTCTGAAGCAAGCTTCCAGAAAATTGGAACGGAAATGGCGCCACACCAAACTGGAAGTCTTCCGACTAGCTTGGAAGGATGGTACCGTGCAGTACCGAAGAGCCCTTACTGCTGCTCGATCGTCCTATTTTTCTAACTTAATTGAGGAAAATAAGAACAATCCGAAATTCCTTTTTGATACTGTGGCAAAGCTAACTAAAAAGCAGCATTCCCCAAGAGAGGATGACTTGCACTTTAGCAGTGATAAATTCATGAACTTCTTTGAGGAAAAGATTATGATTATTAGAAAGCAAATTACGGACTCCTCTTTAAACCTGCGTATTCCTCCAAACCTCAGTTGTCCTGAGTCTGCACAACTCTGCCAGGACCTAGGATCAAGAGAGACGCTCAAGTGTTTTAGTACTATATCTCTTGACACAATGATGAAAATAATCATGGCCTCTAAACCTTCAAGCTGTATACTGGACCCTATTCCAACTAAACTACTGAAAGAGCTGCTTCCTGTGCTTGGCCCTCCTATGTTGAACATAATAAACGGCTCTCTATCCACTGGATGTGTACCAAACTCACTAAAAGTGGCAGTAATAAAGCCTCTCTTGAAAAAGCCAAACCTTGACCCAGAAAATATAAAAACTATCGGCCTATATCAAATCTTCCATTCCTCTCAAAGATTTTAGAGAAGGCTGTTGCGCAGCAACTCACTGCCTTCCTGAAGACAAACAATGTATACGAAATGCTTCAGTCTGGTTTTAGACCCCATCATAGCACTGAGACGGCACTTGTGAAGGGTGGTAAATGACATTTTGATGGCATCGGACCGAGGCTCTGCATCTGTCCTCGTGCTCCTAGACCTTAGTGCTGCTTTTGATACCATCGATCACCACATTCTTTTGGAGAGATTGGAAACCCAAATTGGTCTACACGGACATGTTCTGGCCTGGTTTAGGTCTTATCTGTCGGAAAGATATCAGTTTGTCTCTGTGAATGGTTTGTCCTCTGACAAATCAACTGTACATTTCGGTGTTCCTCAAGGTTCTGTTTTAGGACCACTATTGTTTTCACTATATATTTTACCTCTTGGGGATGTTATTCGAAAACATAATGTAAACTTTCACTGCTATGCGGATGACACACAGCTGTACATTTCAATGAAACACGGTGAAGCACCAAAATTGCCTCGCTAGAAGCATGTGTTTCAGACATAAGGAAGTGGATGGCTGCAAACTTTCTACTATTAAACTCGGACAAAACAGAGATGCTTGTTCTAGGTCCCAAGAAACAAAGAGATCTTCTGTTGAATCTGACAATTAATCTTAATGGTTGTACAGTCGTCTCAAATAAAACTGTGAAGGACCTCGGCGTTACTCTGACCCTGATCTCTCTTTTGAAGAACATATCAAGACCATTTCGAGGACAGCTTTTTTCCATCTACGTAACATTGCAAAAATCAGAAACTTTCTGTCCAAAAATGATGCAGAAAAATTAATCCATGCTTTTGTCACTTCTAGGTTAGACTACTGCAATGCTCTATTTTCCGGCTACCCGGATAAAGCACTAAATAAACTTCAGTTAGTGCTAAATACGGCTGCTAGAATCCTGACTAGAACCAAAAAATTTGATCATATTACTCCAGTGCTAGCCTCTACACTGGCTTCCTGTCAAAGCAAGGGCTGATTTCAAGGTTTTACTGCTAACCTACAAAGCATTACATGGGCTTGCTCCTACCTACCTCTCTGATTTGGTCCTGCCGTACATACCTATACGTACGCTACGGTCACAAGACGCAGGCCTCCTAATTGTCCCTAGAATTTCTAAGCAAACAGCTGGAGGCAGGGCTTTCTCCTATAGAGCTCCATTTTTATGGAACGGTCTGCCTACCCATGTCAGAGACGCAAACTCGGTCTCAACCTTTAAGTCTTTACTGAAGACTCATCTCTTCAGTGGGTCATATGATTGAGTGTAGTCTGGCCCAGGAGTGGGAAGGTGAACGGAAAGGCTCTGGAGCAACGAACCGCCCTTGCTGTCTCTGCCTGGCCGGTTCCCCTTTTTCCACTGGGATTCTCTGCCTCTAACCCTGTTACGGGGGCTGAGTCACTGGCTTGCTGGGGCTCTCTCGTGCCGTCCCTGGGGGGTGCGTCACCTGGGTGGGTTGATTCACTGTTGTGGTCGGCCTGTCTGGGTTTCCCCCCTTTGGGTTGTACCGTGTCGGAGATCTTTGTGGGCTATACTCGGCCTTGTCTCAGGATGGTAAGTTGGTGGTTGTAGATTTCCCTCTAGTGGTGTGGGGGCTGTGCTTTGGCAAAGTGGGTGGGGTTATATCCTTCCTGTTTGGCCCTGTCCGGGGTGTCCTCGGATGGGGCCACAGTGTCTCCTGACCCCTCCTGTCTCAGCCTCCAGTATTTATGCTGCAGTAGTTTATGTGTCGGGGGCTAGGGTCAGTTTGTTTATCTGGAGTACTTCTCCTGTCCTATTCGGTGTCCTGTGTAAATCTAAGTGTGCGTTCTCTAATTCTCTCCTTCTCTCCTTCTTTCTCTCTCGGAGGACCTGAGCCCTAGAACCATGCCCCAGGACTACCTGACATGATGACTCCTTGCTGTCCCCAGTCCACCTGGCCATGCTGCTGCTCCAGTTTCAACTGGCCTGGGCCCTAGGACCATGTCCCAGGACTACCTGACATGAGGACTCCTTGCTGTCCCCAGTCCACCTGGCCATGCTCCTGCTCCAGTTTCAACTGTTCTGCCTTACTATTATTCAACCATGCTGGACCTGAGCCCTAGGACCGTGCCCCAGGACTACCTGACATGATGGCTCCTTGCTGTCCCCAGTCCACCTGACTGTGCTGCTGCTCCAGTTTCAACTGTTCTGCCTTATTATTATTTGACCATGCTGGTCATTTATGAACATTTGAACATCTTGGTCATTTTCTGTTATAATCTCTACCCGGCACAGCCAGAAGAGGACTGGCCACCCCACATAGCCCGGTTCCTCTCTAGGTTTCTTCCTAGGTTTTGGCCTTTCTAGGGAGTTTTTCCTAGCCACCGTGCTTTTACACCTGCATTGTTTGCTGTTTGGGGTTTTAGGCTGGGTTTCTGTACAGCACTTTGAGATATCAGCTGATGTACGAAGGGCTATATAAATAAATTTGATTTGATTTGATTTGATCAGTGGTAACAGTACTCAGGACCACTGCTATGGTGATCAGTGGTAACAGTACTCAGGACCACTGCTATGATGATCAGTGGTAACAGTACTCAGGGCCACTGCTATGGTGATCAGTGGTAACAGTACTCAGGACCACTGCTATGGTGATCAGTGGTAACAGTACTCAGGACCACTGCTATGATGATCAGTGGTAACAGTACTCAGGACCACTGCTATGATGATCAGTAGCCACAGTGTAACAGTACTCAGGACCACTGCTATGGTGATCAGTGGTAACAGTACTCAGGACCACTGCTATGGTGATCAGTGGTAACAGTACTCAGGACCACTGCTATGATGATCAGTGGTAACAGTACTCAGGACCACTGCTATGGTGATCAGTGGTAACAGTACTCAGGACCACTGCTATGATGATCAGTGGTAACAGTATAACAGTACTCAGGACCACTGCTATGGTGATCAGTGGTAACAGTACTCAGGACCACTGCTATGGTGATCAGTGGTAACAGTACTCAGGACCACTGCTATGATGATCAGTGGTAACAGTATAACAGTACTCAGGACCACTGCTATGATGATCAGTAGCCACAGTGTAACAGTACTCAGGACCACTGCTATGATGATCAGTGGTAACAGTACTCAGGACCACTGCTATGATGATCAGTAGCCACAGTGTAACAGTACTCAGGACCACTGCTATGATGATCAGTGGTAACAGTACTCAGGACCACTGCTATGATGATCAGTGGTAACTCAGGACCACTGCTATGATGATCAGTGGTAACAGTACTCAGGACCACTGCTATGATGATCAGTGGTAACAGTACTCAGGACCACTGCTATGGTGATCAGTGGTAACAGTATAACAGTACTCAGGACCACTGCTATGGTGATCAGTGGTAACAGTACTCAGGACCACTGCTATGATGATCAGTAGCCACAGTGTAACAGTACTCAGGACCACTGCTATGGTGATCAGTGGTAACAGTACTCAGGACCACTGCTATGGTGATCAGTGGTAACAGTACTCAGGACCACTGCTATGATGATCAGTGGTAACAGTACTCAGGTACACTGCTATGGTGATAAGTGGTAACAGTACTCAGGACCACTGCTATGATGATCAGTGGTAACAGTACTCAGGACCACTGCTATGGTGATCAGTGGTAACAGTACTCAGGACCACTGCTATGGTGATCAGTGGTAACAGTATAACAGTACTCAGGACCACTGCTATGATGATCAGTGGTAACAGTACTCAGGACCACTGCTATGATGATCAGTGGTAACAGTACTCAGGACCACTGCTATGGTGATAAGTGGTAACAGTACTCAGGACCACTGCTATGATGATCAGTGGTAACAGTACTCAGGACCACTGCTATGGTGATCAGTGGTAACAGTACTCAGGACCACTGCTATGGTGATCAGTGGTAACAGTATAACAGTACTCAGGACCACTGCTATGGTGATCAGTGGTAACAGTATAACAGTACTCAGGACCACTGCTATGGTGATCAGTGGTAACAGTACTCAGGACCACTGCTATGATGATCAGTGGTAACAGTACTCAGGACCACTGCTATGATGATCAGTAGCCACAGTGTAACAGTACTCAGGACCACTGCTATGATGATCAGTAGCCACAGTGTAACAGTACTCAGGACCACTGCTATGGTGATCAGTGGTAACAGTACTCAGGACCACTGCTATGATGATCAGTGGTAACAGTATAACAGTACTCAGGACCACTGCTATGATGATCAGTAGCCACAGTGTAACAGTACTCAGGACCACTGCTATGATGATCAGTAGCCACAGTGTAACAGTACTCAGGACCACTGCTATGATGATCAGTAGCCACAGTGTAACAGTACTCAGGACCACTGCTATGGTGATCAGTGGTAACAGTATAACAGTACTCAGGACCACTGCTATGGTGATCAGTGGTAACAGTATAACAGTACTCAGGACCACTGCTATGATGATCAGTGGTAACAGTATAACAGTACTCAGGACCACTGCTATGGTGATCAGTGGTAACAGTACTCAGGACCACTGCTATGATGATCAGTAGCCACAGTGTAACAGTACTCAGGACCACTGCTATGGTGATCAGTGGTAACAGTACTCAGGACCACTGCTATGGTGATCAGTGGTAACAGTACTCAGGACCACTGCTATGGTGATCAGTGGTAACAGTACTCAGGACCACTGCTATGGTGATCAGTGGTAACAGTACTCAGGACCACTGCTATGGTGATCAGTGGTAACAGTACTCAGGACCACTGCTATGGTGATCAGTGGTAACAGTGTAACAGTACTCAGGACCACTGCTATGATGATCAGTGGTAACAGTACTCAGGACCACTGCTATGGTGATCAGTGGTAACAGTATAACAGTACTCAGGACCACTGCTATGATGATCAGTGGTAACAGTACTCAGGACCACTGCTATGATGATCAGTGGTAACAGTACTCAGGACCACTGCTATGGTGATCAGTGGTAACAGTACTCAGGACCACTGCTATGGTGATCAGTGGTAACAGTACTCAGGACCACTGCTATGATGATCAGTGGTAACAGTACTCAGGGCCACTGCTATGGTGATCAGTGGTAACAGTACTCAGGACCACTGCTATGGTGATCAGTGGTAACAGTACTCAGGACCACTGCTATGATGATCAGTGGTAACAGTACTCAGGACCACTGCTATGATGATCAGTAGCCACAGTGTAACAGTACTCAGGACCACTGCTATGGTGATCAGTGGTAACAGTACTCAGGACCACTGCTATGGTGATCAGTGGTAACAGTACTCAGGACCACTGCTATGATGATCAGTGGTAACAGTGTAACAGTACTCAGGACCACTGCTATGATGATCAGTGGTAACAGTGTAACAGTACTCAGGACCACTGCTATGATGATCAGTGGTAACAGTGTAACAGTACTCAGGACCACTGCTATGATGATCAGTGGTAACAGTACTCAGGACCACTGCTATGATGATCAGTGGTAACAGTACTCAGGACCACTGCTATGGTGATCAGTAGCCACAGTGTAACAGTACTCAGGACCACTGCTATGGTGATCAGTGGTAACAGTGTAACAGTACTCAGGACCACTGCTATGGTGATCAGTGGTAACAGTGTAACAGTACTCAGGACCACTGCTATGGTGATCAGTAGCCACAGTGTAACAGTACTCAGGACCACTGCTATGGTGATCAGTGGTAACAGTGTAACAGTACTCAGGACCACTGCTATGATGATCAGTGGTAACAAATCAAATCAAATCAAATCAAATTTATTTATATAGCCCTTCGTACATCAGCTGATATCTCAAAGTGCTGTACAGAAACCCAGCCTAAAACCCCAAACAGCAAACAATGCAGGTGTAAAAGCACGGTGGCTAGGAAAAACTCCCTAGAAAGGCCAAAACCTAGGAAGAAACCTAGAGAGGAACCGGGCTATGTGGGGTGGCCAGTCCTCTTCTGGCTGTGCCGGGTAGAGATTATAACAGAACATGACCAAGATGTTCAAATGTTCATAAATGACCAGCATGGTCAAATAATAATAAGGCAGAACAGTTGAAACTGGAGCAGCAGCACAGTCAGATGGACTGGGGACAGCAAGGAGCCATCATGTCAGGTAGTCCTGGGGCACGGTCCTAGGGCTCAGGTCCTCCGAGAGAGAGAAAGAAAGAGAGAATTAGAGAGAGCATATGTGGGGTGGCCAGTCCTCTTCTGGCTGTGCCAGGTGGAGATTATAACAGAACGTGGCCAAGATGTTCAAATGTTCATAAATGACCAGCATGGTTGAATAATAGTAAGGCAGAACAGTTGAAACTGGAGCAGGAGCATGGCCAGGTGGACTGGGGACAGCAAGGAGTCCTCATGTCAGGTAGTCCTGGGACATGGTCCTAGGGCCCAGGCCAGTTGAAACTGGAGCAGCAGCATGGCCAGGTGGACTGGGGACAGCAAGGAGTCATCATGTCAGGTAGTCCTGGGGCATGGTTCTAGGGCTCAGGTCCTCCGAGAGAGAGAAAGAAAGAGAGAAGGAGAGAATTAGAGAACGCACACTTAGATTTACACAGGACACCGAATAGGACAGGAGAAGTACTCCAGATAAACAAACTGACCCTAGCCCCCCGACACATAAACTACTGCAGCATAAATACTGGAGGCTGAGACAGGAGGGGTCAGGAGACACTGTGGCCCCATCCGAGGACACCCCCGGACAGGGCCAAACAGGAAGGATATAACCCCACCCACTTTGCCAAAGCACAGCCCCCACACCACTAGAGGGAAATCTTCAACCACCAACAGTGTAACAGTACTCAGGACCACTGCTATGATGATCAGTGGTAACAGTGTAACAGTACTCAGGACCACTGCTATGGTGATCAGTGGTAACAGTGTAACAGTACTCAGGACCACTGCTATGATGATCAGTGGTAACAGTGTAACAGTACTCAGGACCACTGCTATGGTGATCAGTGGTAACAGTGTAACAGTACTCAGGACCACTGCTATGGTGATCAGTGGTAACAGTGTAACAGTACTCAGGACCACTGCTATGATGATCAGTGGTAACAGTGTAACAGTACTCAGGACCACTGCTATGGTGATCAGTGGTAACAGTGTAACAGTACTCAGGACCACTGCTATGATGATCAGTGGTAACAGTACTCAGGACCACTGCTATGATGATCAGTGGTAACAGTACTCAGGACCACTGCTATGGTGATCAGTGGTAACAGTACTCAGGACCACTGCTATGATGATCAGTGGTAACAGTACTCAGGACCACTGCTATGATGATCAGTGGTAACAGTACTCAGGACCACTGCTATGGTGATCAGTAGCCACAGTGTAACAGTACTCAGGACCACTGCTATGATGATCAGTGGTAACAGTACTCAGGACCACTGCTATGGTGATCAGTAGCCACAGTGTAACAGTACTCAGGACCACTGCTATGATGATCAGTGGTAACAGTACTCAGGACCACTGCTATGATGATCAGTGGTAACAGTACTCAGGACCACTGCTATGGTGATCAGTAGCCACAGTGTAACAGTACTCAGGACCACTGCTATGATGATCAGTGGTAACAGTACTCAGGACCACTGCTATGGTGATCAGTAGCCACAGTGTAACAGTACTCAGGACCACTGCTATGATGATCAGTGGTAACAGTACTCAGGACCACTGCTATGGTGATCAGTGGTAACAGTACTCAGGACCACTGCTATGGTGATCAGTAGCCACAGTGTAACAGTACTCAGGACCACTGCTATGATGATCAGTGGTAACAGTACTCAGGACCACTGCTATGATGATCAGTGGTAACAGTACTCAGGACCACTGCTATGGTGATCAGTAGCCACAGTACTCAGGACCACTGCTATGGTGATCAGTAGCCACAGTGTAACACAGCTTTAAAGGTCATGTCGACTCCATAGGAAACATGTCTCTATGGATGGCTCCCAAATGACCTCCTCTTCCCTACAGAGTTAACGACATTTGACCAGAGCCTTCGGCACAATACCTTCCCTGTATCGGAGACCATTAGTGACAGCACTACCTGCCCACTCAAAGGTCATTATCTAGGCTCCAGGGTTACTGGGTTACTATTTAAATACACTGAAGACAACTCATTTATGGTCATTTTAGATTATTTCATTTCATGACGGAGTAAGTTGGCATTTTTCAGTTGTAGTTTAAACAGGTGTGCATCTTAAATGGTACCCTATTCTAAATGTAGTGCACTATATAGGGTCTAAAGTAGTGCACTATATAGGGTCTAAAGTAGTGCACTATATAGGGTCTAAAGTAGTGCACTATATAGGGTCTAAAGTAGTGCACTATATAGGGTCTAAAGTAGTGTACTATATAGGGTCTAAAGTAGTGTACTATATAGGGGGAAAAGTACTGCACTATATAGGGAATAGGATGCCATTTGGTCCAATAGTGCAGCACTACTTTCTGTAGGCAACGTTAAGTGGATAAAAGTTGTGTTGGTTGGTGTACTATTCTACTGGGAAATGGAGCAGCCAAGTCGCTGTGTGTTATTTCAGTACTAAGGTGCGATATTACCACGACTAAGGGCTGATCTTAGGCCCACATTATTTTAGCCGTTACATTTACATTTAAGTCATTTAGCAGACGCTCTTATCCAGAGCGACTTACAAATTGGTGCAATCACCTTATGACATCCAGTGGGACAGTCACTTAACAATAGTGCATCTAAAACTTAGGGGGGGTGGGGTGAGAGGGATTACTTAACCTATCCTAGGTATTCCTTAAAGAGGTGGGGTTTCAGGTGTCTCCGGAAGGTGGTGATTGACTCCGCTGTCCTGGCGTCGTGAGGGAGTTTGTTCCACCATTGGGGGGCCAGGGCAGCGAACAGTTTTGACTGGGCTGAGCGGGAGCTGTACTTCCTCAGTGGTAGGGAGGCGAGCAGGCCAGAGGTGGATGAACGCAGTGCCCTTGTTTGGGTGTAGGGCCTGATCAGAGCCTGGAGGTACTGAGGTGCCGTTCCCCTCACAGCTCCGTAGGCAAGCACCATGGTCTTGTAGCGGATGCGAGCTTCAACTGGAAGCCAGTGGAGAGAACGGAGGAGCGGGGGTGACGTGAGAGAACTTGGGAAGGTTGAACACCAGACGGGCTGCGGCGTTCTGGATGAGTTGAAGGGGTTTAATGGCACAGGCAGGGAGCCCAGCCAACAGCGAGTTGCAGTAATCCAGACGGGAGATGACAAGTGCCTGGATTAGGACCTGCGCCGCTTCCTGTGTGAGGCAGGGTCGTACTCTGCGGATGTTGTAGAGCATGAACCTACAGGAACGGGCCACCGCCTTGATGTTAGTTGAGAACGACAGGGTGTTGTCCAGGATCACGCCAAGGTTCTTGGCGCTCTGGGAGGAGGACACAATGGAGTTGTCAACCGTGATGGCGAGATCATGGAACGGGCAGTCCTTCCCCGGGAGGAAGAGCAGCTCCGTCTTGCCGAGGTTCAGCTTGAGGTGGTGATCCGTCATCCACACTGATATGTCTGCCAGACATGCAGAGATGCGATTCGCCACCTGGTCATCAGAAGGAGGAAAGGAGAAGATTAATTGTGTGTCGTCTGCATAGCAATGATAAGAGAGACCATGTGAGGTTATGACAGAGCCAAGTGACTTGGTGTATAGCGAGAATAGGAGAGGGCCAAGAACAGAGCCCTGGGGGACACCAGTGGTGAGAGCGCGTGGTGAGGAGACAGATTCTCGCCACGCCACCTGGTAGGAGCGACCTGTCAGGTAGGACGCAATCCAAGCGTGGGCCGCGCCGGAGATGCCCAACTCGGAGAGGGTGGAGAGGAGGATCTGATGGTTCACAGTATCGAAGGCAGCCGATAGATCTAGAAGGATGAGAGCAGAGGAGAGAGAGTTAGCTTTAGCAGTGCGGAGCGCCTCCGTGATACAGAGGAGAGCAGTCTCAGTTGAGTGACTAGTCTTGAAACCTGACTGATTTGGATCAAGAAGGTCATTCAGAGAGAGATAGCGGGAGAGCTGGCCAAGGACGGCACGTTCAAGAGTTTTGGAGAGAAAAGAAAGAAGGGATACTGGTCTGTAATTGTTGACATCGGAGGGATCGAGTGTAGGTTTTTTCAGAAGGGGTGCAACTCTCGCTCTCTTGAAGACGGAAGGGACGTAGCCAACGGTCAGGGATGAGTTGATGAGCGAGGTGAGGTAAGGGAGAAGGTCTCCGGAAATGGTCTGGAGAAGAGAGGAGGGGATAGGGTCGAGCGGGCAGGTTGTTGGGCGGCCGGCCGTCACAAGACGCGAGATTTCATCTGGAGAGAGAGGGAGAAAGAGGTCAGAGCACAGGGTAGGGCAGTGTGAGCAGAACCAGCGGTGTCGTTTGACTTAGCAAACGAGGATCGGATGTCGTCGACCTTCTTTTCAAAATGGTTGACGAAGTCATCTGCAGAGAGGGAGGAGGGGGGAGGGGGCGGAGGATTCAGGAGGGAGGAGAAGGTGGCAAAGAGCTTCCTAGGGTTGGAGGCAGAAGCTTGGAATTTAGCGTGGTAGAAAGTGGCTTTAGCAGCAGAGACAGAGGAGGAAAATGTAGAGAGGAGGGAGTGAAAGGATGCCAGGTCCGCAGGGAGGCGAGTTTTCCTCCATTTCCGCTCGGCTGCCCGGAGCCCTGTTCTGTGAGCTCGCAATGAGTCATCGAGCCACGGAGCGGGAGGGGAGGACCGAGCCGGCCTGGAGGATAGGGGACATAGAGAGTCAAGGGATGCAGAGAGGGAGGGAGAGGAGGGTTGAGGAGGCAGAATCAGGAGATAGGTGGGAGAAGGTTTGAGCGGAGGGAAGAGATGATAGGATGGAAGAGGAGAGAGTAGCGGGGGAGAGAGAGCGAAGGTTGGGACGGCGCGATACGATCCGAGTAGGGGCAGTGTGGGAGGTGTTGGATGAGAGCGAGAGGGAAAAGGATACAAGGCAGTGGTCGGAGACTTGGAGGGGAGTTGCAATGAGGTTAGTGGAAGAACAGCATCTAGTAAAGATGAGGTCGAGCGTATTGCCTGCCTTGTGAGTAGGGGGGGAAGGTGAGAGGGTGAGGTCAAAAGAGGAGAGGAGTGGAAAGAAGGAGGCAGAGAGGAAAGAGTCAAAGGTAGACGTGGGGAGGTTAAAGTCGCCCAGAACTGTGAGAGGTGAGCCGTCCTCAGGAAAGGAGCTTATCAAGGCATCAAGCTCATTGATGAACTCACCGTTGCGTGTCCCATTGTGTTTTAGTATTATGTGACCACGGGGGAGAAATAATGGTGCCTGTAAGTGTGACATAGCCTATTTGATTAGAATTATTCATTTTTGTTTTTGTTTTAGGCCTAATCAATAATGAATTTAATTTTACTTATTGACAATGGGCTAACCCTGTCTGTCTTAGGGTTAGGGTTAGCCCTGTCTGTTTTAGGGTTAGGGTTAGCCCTGTCTGTTAGGGTTAGGGTTAGGGGTTAGAGTTAGGGTTGGGTTAGGGTTAGGGTTAGGGGTTGGGTTAGGGGTTAGAGTTAGGGTTAGGGGTTAGAGTTAGGGTTAGGGGTTAGGGGTTAGGGTTAGGGGTTAGGGTTAGGGGTTAGAGTTAGGGTTAGGGGTTAGAGTTAGGGTTAGGAGTTAGGGTTAGGGGTTAGGGTTAGGGTTAGGGGTTAGAGTTAGGGTTAGGGGTTAGAGTTAGGGTTAGGGGTTAGAGTTAGGGTTAGGGGTTAGAGTTAGGGTTAGGGGTTAGGGTTAGGGTTAGGGGTTAGAGTTAGGGTTAGGAGTTAGAGTTAGGGTTAGGGGTTAGGGTTAGAGTTAGGGTTAGGGGTTAGGGTTAGGGGTTAGAGTTAGGGTTAGGGGTTAGGGTTAGGGGTTAGGGTTAGGGTTAGGAGTTAGAGTTAGGGTTAGGGGTTAGGGTTAGGGGTTAGGGTTAGGGGTTAGAGTTAGGGTTAGGGGTTAGGGGTTAGGGTTAGGGGTTAGGGTTAGGGGTTAGGGTTAGGAGTTAGGGTTAGGGGTTAGGGTTAGGGTTAGAGTTAGGGTTAGGGGTTAGGGTTAGGGGTTAGAGTTAGGGTTAGGGGTTAGGGGTTAGGGTTAGGGGTTAGGGTTAGGGGTTAGGGTTAGAGTTAGGGTTAGGGGTTAGGGTTAGGGGTTAGAGTTAGGGTTAGGGGTTAGGGTTAGGGGTTAGGGTTAGGGGTTAGGGTTAGGGGTTAGAGTTAGGGGTTAGGGTTAGGGTTAGGGTTAGAGTTAGGGTTAAGGGTTAGGGGTTAGGGGTTAGGGTTAGGGGTTAGGGTTAGAGCCCTAACCCTGTCTGTCTTTAGCATCACCGTTCATCCTCAGCTGTATAAGGCTTTTTGGAGCATTAGAGGAAGTCAGTTATCTCACATTAATACCCAGCTCAACTCTGGAGGGAAACATTCACTACCGGCTAGGCTGAGTCCCAATATAGTGCACTACGTTTGACCAGAGCCCTATGGGTCCTTGTCAAAAACAAAAGTTCTGAACAAAAGCAGGGAATAAGTTGCCATTTGGGACACAGGTGTGAGAAAATGATGAAGAATTAGCAAGTAGAGGCTTTATTTCTCCTTGAAGAGCTGCAGGGAGGGAGGGAGGGAGGGAGGGAGGGAGAGAGGGAGAGAGAGAGAGAGGGAGAGAGAGAGAGAGAGAGAGAGAGAGAGAGAGAGAGAGAGAGAGAGAGAGAGGGAGGGAGGGAGGAGAGAGAGAGAGAGAGAGAGAGAGAGAGAGAGAGAGAGAGAGAGAGAGAGAGAGAGAGAGAGAGAGAGAGAGAGAGAGAGAGAGAGAGAGAGAGAGAGAGAGAGAGAGATACTGCGTCGCTCAGCACAACTTCCGGTAGTCGACTACGCTCTCTTATCTGACATATTTCTAACACATGGATAATTGCAGAAAATGCCCAATAATCTCCCAACACAGTTCTATAAAATCTCCCCAAACGGGAAGGTCAGATGGAGACATCTTACTCAAGGAAGGAGAATAAGGTGGTGGATGGAATGAAGTGTTTTGTGTGGTGGGATAGTGCAGATGTTAAGATGGCTGTAGTGTAGTTACAGACCGTGGTGGGATAGTATCACATAAGAAGATATTTACCAAGTTCTTAAGAAAGATATTTACGAAGTCCCTAAGAAAACTACGAAATCCTTAGAACATTTTGATGAATTGAATTCACAAACTATCTTATGAACTTTGTCTTAAGTAGCTTCTTAAGTTTTTCTGTCAGTAATATTTTGTGAATCCGGCCTCAGGCGAAGGTTCACCTTCGAACAGGACAATGACCTTAAGCACACAGCCAAGACAATGCAGGAGTGAATTTGGAACAAGTCTCTGAATGTCCTTGAGATGTCCTAGCCAGAGCCCGGACTTGAACCCGATCAAATATCTCTGGAGAGACCTGAAAAAATAGCTGGTGCAACGACGCTCCCCATCCAACCTGACAGAGCTTGAGAGAATCTGCAGAGAAGAATGGGACAAACTCCCCAAATACTGGTGTGCCATGCTTGTAGCCAAGAAGACTGGAGGCTGTTATCGCTGCCTAAGGTTCTTCAACAAAGTACTGAGTAAAGGGTCTGAATGTTAATGTGATACAAATATATATTTTTAAATAAAGTTGCAAAAAATGTCTAAAACCTGTTTTTGCTTTGTCATTATGGGGTATTGTGATGTCATTATGGGGTATTGTGATGTCATTATACTTTATTGTGATGTCATTATGGGTTATTGCTTTGTCATTATGGGGTATTGTGATGTCATTATACTTTATTGTGATGTCATTATGGGTTATTGCTTTGTCATTATGGGGTATTGTGTGTAGATTGAGGAGGGAAAGTATTTTAGAATAAGGCTGTAACGTAACAATATGTGGAAAAAGTCAAGGGGTCTGAATACTTTCTGAATGCCCTGTATATAGCAAACCAAAGGGATATTGATGCTTTGTATGTATGTAGTGTACAGATGTAGGATCTAAATTTGATCACCCTGTCGCAGGATAACTTTCCAATTAAAACGTGTAGTATTGTTGAGGTTTAAAAAGGCTTCTGAAATTTCCACTTTGACATTTCAGACTTGATTTTCCTCCTATCAAATGTATCAACCCCTACAAAAAATTGTCCATTAATTATAATACACATAATAATTAACATTTCCTGTTGCTGCAGGATTATTTTCCTGCTGTAGCAAACTGGCTCAAATTAAGATCCTACACCTGTATGATTTGGACTTTTCTGGGTGAATTTATACAGCACATCATTGGTCAAAGATGTTTTGAATGTGAAGACTGTGTAGGATGAGCACTGGGTGAAAAGGATGTATATCAGTGGATATCTTTACATGACAGGTTTGTGATATTCTAGAGAATAATATAATATATGCCATTTAGCAGACGCTTTTATCCAAAGCGACTTACAGTCATGTGTGCATACATTCTACATATGGGTGGTCCCGGGGATCGAACCCACTACCCTGGTGTTACAAGCGCCATGCTCTACCAACTGAGCTACAGAAGGACATACAGACCATGTCCAATGTATATTTTTTGAGTTTTGTGGATTTCCATCATATCCTGACATAATGAATACAGATGTGTCTCTTTTTTAAAATTATTTTTAAGACGATATAGGGATTACTCTGAATATCATACATGGACATTTCCTATGGCCTGATATGGACTCCTTCAATATCCTGAGATATGTGACATGCTATTTTCCACCTTTATTTAACCAGGCAAGTCAGTTAAGAACAAATTCTTATTTTCAATGACGGCCTGGGAACAGTGGGTTAACTGCCTGTTCAGGGGCAGAACGACAGATTTGTACCTTGTCAGCTCGGGGGTTACTAGTCCAACGCTCTAACCACTAGGCTACCCTGCCGCCTCTACACTCTAACCACTAGGCTACCCTACCTCCTCTACACTCTAACCACTAGGCTACCCTGCCGCCTCTACACTCTAACCACTAGGCTACCCTGCCTCCTCTACACTCTAACCACTAGGCTACCTGCCACCTCTACACTCTAACCACTAGGCTACCTGCCACCTCTACACTCTAACCACTAGGCTACCTGCCACCTCTACACTCTAACCACTAGGCTACCCTACCACCTCTACACTCTAACCACTAGGCTACCTGCCACCTCTACACTCTAACCACTAGGCTACCCTGCCACCTCTACACTCTAACCACTAGGCTACCCTGCCGCCTCTACACTCTAACCACTAGGCTACCCTGCCACCTCTACACTCTAACCACTAGGCTACCCTACCACCTCTACACTCTAACCACTAGGCTACCTGCCACCTCTACACTCTAACCACTAGGCTACCCTGCCGCCTCTACACTCTAACCACTAGGCTACCCTGCCGCCTCTACACTCTAACCACTAGGCTACCCTGCCACCTCTACACTCTAACCACTAGGCTACCCTGCCGCCTCTACACTCTAACCACTAGGCTACCCTGCCGCCTCTACACTCTAACCACTAGGCTACCCTGCCGCCTCTACACTCTAACCACTAGGCTACCATGTTGACAACTGCCTACGTCGCGTACCTGTGTTTTCGCAGCGCATTAAATATATTAAAGCTATTCAAGCGTTCAGATACGCATCTCTTGGCTGAGGTCCATATCTGGATCGAGTCCACAGCAGGATCTTGATATGCTGAAAATAAGAACCATTTTGATGCAGTTTTCAGCACAATAATTTGTCAAATTTGAAATATTATTTTATGCACAAATGTGGATTCCGTCCGGATATCATGCGTGGTATGTCCAGATATTGACTCATCGGATACCCTGAGATAGGCCTATGTGGACATCTTGTTTTCTCTATACGATGACAAATACTGAATAATAACAATATTTCATTCCTACAGGGATTTTTTACACCCTATCAACCCTCAAGGGGACAGCTAACATTTTAAGACTTTTTGGTATATTTTGTATTACTGGTTAATATAAGATATATTTTATATTACTGGTTAGGGTTAGGGTTAGGGGTTAGGGGTTAAGGTTAGGATTAGGGGTTAGGGTTAGGGGTTAGGGTTAGGGTTAGGGTTAGGGGTTAGGGTTAGGGTTAGGGGTTAGGGTTAGGGGTTAGGGTTAGGGTTAGGGGTTAGGGTTCGGGTTAGGGGTTAGGGTTAGGGTTAGGGGTTAGGGTTAGCTAGCAACTTTTCCCCCAGTGGAGCATTCTTCAGTTTTGGATTGTGCGTTTGAAAGACATGAGGTTGGGGGACATTAAAACAAATTTCCTGCAATTCTACATTGTTTCCTAACAGGGGGAAACAATATTAAACATAACCATTTTTCTTAGGTTTTACCACAATAAACTATATTAAAGTGTTTTAAATGACTAGATTACTAAACGACCCCCTTTGCTGAAAAAACACACCCTCAATAATTCATTGACAGGTCTGAAAGCCAACCAACTCTAACTGTCACAAACGTCCCGCCCCCTTCCCTGACAATCCCATCCATAGTGATCTATTGACAGGTCTGAAAGCCAACCAACTCTGACTCTCACAAACATCCCGCCCCCTTCCCTGACAATCCCATCCATAGTGATCTATTGACAGGTCTGAAAGCCAACCAACTCTAACTCTCACAAACGTCCCGCCTCCTTCCCTGACAATCCCATCGATAGTGATCTATTGACAGGTCTGAAAGCCAACCAACTCTAACTCTCACAAACGTCCCGCCTCCTTCCCTGACAATCCCATCCATAGTGATCTATTGACAGGTCTGAAAGCCAACCAACTCTAACTCTCACAAACGTCCCGCCTCCTTCCCTGACAATCCCATCCATAGTGATCTATTGACAGGTCTGAAAGCCAACCAACTCTAAATCTCACAAACGTCCCGCCTCCTTCCCTCACAATCCCATCCATAGTGATCTATTGACAGGTCTGAAAGCCAACCAACTCTAAATCTCACAAACGTCCCGCCTCCTTCCCTGACAATCCCATCCATAGTGATCTATTGACAGGTCTGAAAGCCAACCAACTCTAAATCTCACAAACGTCCCGCCTCCTTCCCTCACAATCCCATCCATAGTGATCTATTGACAGGTCTGAAAGCCAACCAACTCTAAATCTCACAAACGTCCCGCCTCCTTCCCTGACAATCCCATCCATAGTGATCTATTGACAGGTCTGAAAGCCAACCAACTCTAAATCTCACAAACGTCCCGCCTCCTTCCCTGACAATCCCATCCATAGTGATCTATTGACAGGTCTGAAGCCCAACCAACTCTAAATCTCACTAATAACTCGATTGTCAGGTCAAAACTGTTAAGAATGTGGCCAGGATAACGCATGACAATTAGGAAATTAAATGAGAGCAATAATATTATTTGAATTTTGTACTTGGTAGGTTAAGAAAAAGCTGTTTAAATCTCAGATTAATCTGTATTTTATTTTCACAGTAATGTTGTACAATTGCAATGGATTTTTATGAATCTTTTAATACATTTCTTTGTCAATGTGTCAGTGTTACGGTACGTCATTGAAGAAGATTGTTAACTTGAGATTACAAACTGGAGTTTTTCATTTAAATGTAGTCATTGATTATATTCACAAGAATAATATTGCAAACATAGTATTAATTTAGAATGATCAAATGTGAATTATTTGGGCAAGCTATATATAGATTCGGGGGTCACTATTTATGAATATATATATATATATGGATGATTCTATTTATATATATATATATATATATATATATATATATATATATATATATATATATATATATATATATATATATATATATATGCGTAAATAGCGACCCCTGATCTGCAACAGAAATAGTCAAATCTAGCTCCAGTAATACAGTATGGGTTATATATGAATAGTCTGGGCTAGAGCAGGGGTCTTCAATCTTTTCTTTTCTAAGAGCTACTTCATACTGAAACATAGTTTTCACCACCTACTCATATACAGCCTGTTGTGTTATTGTGTGGGCCTGATATTTGATCAATAGAAACAAATGGAACCATTGCACACATCATAGCAATGTGTTTTGGTTCTTAATAGAATCATTAAGAACATTTAGAACCAAAAAGAACTCATTCTGCTGTCGCCCATCTTGAGAATCTTTCCATTTTGGAAGATGGGAGACAAATACAACTATTTTTTTTTCTCCATTTGAATAAAGGATAAGGATACTATTAATTTAAATTGTCCTTCTGTTTAATGAAGAAACAGAATAGTCATAAACTATGAGGAATAACAAAATTGTATTCTCAGCAAGCACACTAATTGACCGTTCCACCTTCAACATCGACTTTTTATGGTACCATTTGTTTGAAACGTTGTCCCCCCTGAACATGTTTAATTAGTTTGAAACGTTGTCACCATGAACATGGTTAATTAGTTTGAAATGTTGTCCCCCCTGAACATGTTTAATTAGTTTGAAACGTTGTCCCCCCTGAACATGTTTAATTAGTTTGAAACGTTGTCCCCCCTGAACATGTTTAATTAGTTAGAAACGTTGTCCCCCCTGAACATGTTTAAAGTTAACTTGTCTCAGCAGCATACATATTCAATGCAAATAGGGCTAAAATGGCTTATTTGGTCGATATTACCAAGCAAAGCTGTTTTATCCTGACACAGGTGTCCTGTCCTGTTTTATCCTGACACAGGTGTCCTGTCCTGTTTTATCCTGACACAGGTGTCCTGTCCTGTTTTATCCTGACACAGGTGTCCTGTCCTGTTTTATCCTGACACAGGTGTCCTGTCCTGTTTTATCCTGACACAGGTGTCCTGTCCTGTTTTATCCTGACACAGGTGTCCTGTCCTGTTTTATCCTGACACAGGTGTCCTGTCCTGTTTTATCCTGACACAGGTGTCCTGTCCTGTTTTATCCTGACACAGGTGTCCTGTCCTGTTTTATCCTGACACAGGTGTCCTGTCCTGTTTTATCCTGACACAGGTGTCCTGTCCTGTTTTATCCTGACACAGGTGTCCTGTCCTGTTTTATCCTGACACAGGTGTCCTGTCCTGTTTTATCCTGACACAGGTGTCCTGTCCTGTTTTATCCTGACACAGGTGTCCTGTGCTGTTTTAATTTGGCACAGGTGTCCTGTGCTGTTTTATCCTGACACAGGTGTCCTGTCCTGTTTTATCCTGACACAGGTGTCCTGTCCTGTTTTATCCTGACACAGGTGTCCTGTCCTGTTTTATCCTGACACAGGTGTCCTGTCCTGTTTTATCCTGACACAGGTGTCCTGTCCTGTTTTATCCTGACACAGGTGTCCTGTCCTGTTTTATCCTGACACAGGTGTCCTGTCCTGTTTTATCCTGACACAGGTGTCCTGTCCTGTTTTATCCTGACACAGGTGTCCTGTCCTGTTTTATCCTGACACAGGTGTCCTGTCCTGTTTTATCCTGACACAGGTGTCCTGTCCTGTTTTATCCTGACACAGGTGTCCTGTCCTGTTTTATCCTGACACAGGTGTCCTGTCCTGTTTTATCCTGACACAGGTGTCCTGTCCTGTTTTTATCCTGACACAGGTGTCCTGTCCTGTTTTATCCTGACACAGGTGTCCTGTCCTGTTTTATCCTGACACAGGTGTCCTGTCCTGTTTTATCCTGACACAGGTGTCCTGTCCTGTTTTATCCTGACACAGGTGTCCTGTCCTGTTTTATCCTGACACAGGTGTCCTGTCCTGTTTTATCCTGACACAGGTGTCCTGTCCTGTTTTATCCTGACACAGGTGTCCTGTCCTGTTTTATCCTGACACAGGTGTCCTGTCCTGTTTTATCCTGACACAGGTGTCCTGTCCTGTTTTATCCTGACACAGGTGTCCTGTCCTGTTTTATCCTGACACAGGTGTCCTGTCCTGTTTTATCCTGACACAGGTGTCCTGTCCTGTTTTATCCTGACACAGGTGTCCTGTCCTGTTTTATCCTGACACAGGTGTCCTGTCCTGTTTTAATTTGGCACAGGTGTCCTGTCCTGTTTTATCCTGACACAGGTGTCCTGTCCTGTGTTTTCCTGACACAGGTGTCCTGTCCTGTTTTATCCTGACACAGGTGTCCTGTCCTGTGTTTTCCTGACACAGGTGTCCTGTCCTGTTTTATCCTGACACAGGTGTCCTGTCCTGTGTTTTCCTGACACAGGTGTCCTGTCCTGTTTTAATTTGGCACATAGGTTCACACAGACACTGTAACCTCCGAAGCGGCCATAGGGCTCAGCCACGACTGTTACTTTTGTAACTGAACGAAAACATTTTAACGATGTGATTTTAACCGATTTGATGTTGTGGGGGGGGGGGGGGATAGATGTCAACATGCTGAATGTTGTTAAATGGCTGTTAGCAGCTTGGGGAGAATACAGGTAATCATGTAGTATTAGGCCAGCTACTCATTGACAGCCCGCCAACTACCAGACATGTAGTTTCCTGCTAAGGAGACAAATTTGTTAGGCTGATGAAGTCTACTCAGAATCAGAGTCTGGAAGCCTAATCAAGCTCGTCATGGTTCTGACCGGGGAACGGGGAAATGATAAAATAGAACCAATACCCATCGGACATAATATAATAATAATATATGCCATTTAGCAGACGCTTTTATCCAAAGCGACTTACAGTCATGTGTGCATACATTCTACGTATGGGTGGTCCCGGGAATTGAACCCACTACCCTGGCGTTACAAGCGCCATGCTCTACCAACTGAGCTACAGAAGGACAAGAAGCAACGATATGAATGTAACAACACCATAGAACCAACACCCATCGGACCCATTTCTGACTGCACTGAACCAACACCCATCGGACCCATTTCTGACTGCACTGAACCAACACCCATCGGACCCATTTCTGACTGCACTGAACCAACACCCATCGGACCCATTTCTGACTGCACTGAACCAACACCCATCGGACCCATTTCTGACTGCACTGAACCAACACCCATCGGACCCATTTCTGACTGCACTGAACCAACACCCATCGGACCCATTTCTGACTGCACTGAACCAACACCCATCGGACCCATTTCTGACTGCACTGAACCAACACCCATCGGACCCATTTCTGACTGCACTGAACCAACACCCATCGGACCCATTTCTGACTGCACTGAACCAACACCCATCGGACCCATTTCTGACTGCACTGAACCAACACCCATCGGACCCATTTCTGACTGCACTGAACCAACACCCATCGGACCCATTTCTGACTGCACTGAACCAACACCCATCGGACCCATTTCTGACTGCACTGAACCAACACCCATCGGACCCATTTCTGACTGCACTGAACCAACACCCATCGGACCCATTTCTGACTGCACTGAACCAACACCCATCGGACCCATTTCTGACTGCACTGAACCAACACCCATCGGACCCATTTCTGACTGCACTGAACCAACACCCATCGGACCCATTTCTGACTGCACTGAACCAACACCCATCGGACCCATTTCTGACTGCACTGAACCAACACCCATCGGACCCATTTCTGACTGCACTGAACCAACACCCATCGGACCCATTTCTGACTGCACTGAACCAACACCCATCGGACCCATTTCTGACTGCACTGAACCAACACCCATCGGACCCATTTCTGACTGCACTGAACCAACACCCATCGGACCCATTTCTGACTGCACTGAACCAACACAGGGGCACGTGGAGAAAGGCAAATCTTTAAAATGGGCAAAACCATTAATCTCCATACGACTGGGTGTGAAATACTATCTATTAATGATCTTTAAAATGGACATGTACATTTTTTTTCTCCTCAATTTCGTGACATCCAATTGTCTCGTCGCTTCAACTCCTCAACGGGCGACGGTCGAGTCATGCGTCCTCTGAAACATGACCCGCCAGGCCGCGCTTCTTAACACCCGCCCGGACTAATGTGTTCGGAGGAAACGCCGTTCAACTGACTAGCGGGGTCAGCCTGCAGGTGCCTGGCCCGCCACAAGGAGTCACTAGAGCACGATGAGCTCACCCGGTAAAACCCTCCAATGTCAAACTGTGCACCATCTCATGGGACTCTCGGTCACGGACGGTTGTGACACAGCCTGGGATTGTACCCAGGTTTGCATTGGTGCCTCAAGCACTGCAATGCAGTGTCTTAGACCGCTGTGTCACTCAGGACGCCAAACATATCTATTTTAATACAGACTAGCTCAAAACATTACTAATCATTGAATATGCCAAATTACCCAAATGGATCATGAAAAACAAAACATGTTTTCCCCCCTATTTTGAAAGTGGGGGTGTAGCTGCTCAATGTCTCCATGGGAGGAGTCTCTGTGTTCCATGGGAGGAGACTCTGTGCTCCATGGGAGGAGACTCTGTGCTCCATGGGAGGAGACTCTGTGCTCCATGGGAGGAGACTCTGTGCTCCATGGGAGGAGACTCTGTGCTTCATGGGAGGAGACTGTGCTCCATGGGAGGAGACTCTATGTTCCATGGGAGGAGACTCTGTGCTCCATGGGAGGAGACTCTGTGCTCCATGGGAGGAGACTCTGTGCTCCATGGGAGGAGACTCTGTGCTCCATGGGAGGAGACTCTGTGCTTCATGGGAGGAGACTGTGCTCCATGGGAGGAGACTCTATGCTCCATGGGAGGAGACTCTGTGCTCCATGGGAGGAGACTCTGTGCTTCATGGGAGGAGACTGTGCTCCATGGGAGGAGACTCTATGCTCCATGGGAGGAGACTCTGTGCTCCATGGGAGGAGACTCTATGCTCCATGGGAGGAGAGTCTGTGCTCCATGGGAGGAGAGTCTGTGCTCCATGGGAGGAGAGTCTGTGCTCCGTGGGAGGAGAGTCTGTGCTCCATGGGAGGAGAGTCTGTGCTCCATGGGAGGAGAGTCTGTGCTCCATGGGAGGAGAGTCTGTGCTCCATGGGAGGAGAGTCTGTGCTCCATGGGAGGAGAGTCTGTGCTCCATGGGAGGAGAGTCTGTGCTCCATGGCAGGAGACTCTGTGCTCCATGGGAGGAGAGTCTGTGCACCATGGGAGGAGAGTCTGTGCTCCATGGAAGGAGAGTCTGTGCTCCATGGAAGGAGACTCAATGCTTCATGGGAGGAGAGTCTGTGCTCCATGGGAGGAGACTCTGTGCTCCATGGGAGAAGACTCTGTGCTCCATGGGAGGAGAGTCTGTGCACCATGGGAGGAGAGTCTGTGCTCCATGGGAGGAGACTCTGTGCTCCATGGGAGGAGACTCTGTGCTCCATGGGAGGAGACTCTGTGCTCCATGGGAGGAGACTCTGTGCTTCATGGGAGGAGACTGTGCTCCATGGGAGGAGACTCTGTGCTCCATGGGAGGAGACTCTGTGCTCCATGGGAGGAGACTCTGTGCTCCATGGGAGGAGACTCTGTGCTCCATGGGAGGAGACTCTATGCTCCATGGGAGGAGACTCTGTGCTCCATGGGAGGAGACTCTGTGCTCCATGGGAGGAGACTCTGTGCTCCATGGGAGGAGACTCTGTGCTCCATGGGAGGAGACTCTGTGCTCCATGGGAGGAGACTCTGTGCTCCATGGGAGGAGACTCTATGCTCCATGGGAGGAGACTCTGTGCTCCATGGGAGGAGACTCTGTGCTCCATGGGAGGAGACTCTGTGCTCCATGGGAGGAGACTCTGTGCTCCATGGGAGGAGAGTCTGTGCTCCATGGGAGGAGACTCTGTGCTCAATGGGAGGAGACTCTGTGCTCCATGGGAGGAGACTCTGTGCTCCATGGGAGGAGACTCTGTGCTCCATGGGAGGAGACTCTGTGCTCCATGGGAGGAGACTCTGTGCTTGTTTCCTCACTTGTTAAATACAGATTTGGTGTTAACATGGCTTGTTCCACCTCTGCAGTCTCTCTCTCTCTCACACTCACACACAGCGTTAGCAGGGTATAGTGAAATAACAGCCATGCCATCTGGAAGCCCTCCTCCTCCTCAGTCGTAGCCTTGCAGAGACCAATCATCCTCACCTCAATTAAGTCCTAATTGTTCACTGTTTTTATTCCCTTCTATACTATACCTCCTACCTTCCTTCCTTTCAGCTCTCTTTATTTTCAATGTCTTAATGACTCTCCTGAATACACACACACACACACACACACACACACACACACACACACACACACACACACACACACACACACACACACCGTCTGTGCCTGTTTAGAAAGCCTTCAGCTAGAATTCATTAAAGGTGCTGTAGCTCCTATCACACACACACACACACACACACACACACACACACACACACACACACACACACACACACACACACACACACACACACACACACACACACACACACACACACACACACACACACACACACACACACACACACACACACACACACCGTCTGTGCCTGTTTAGAAAGCCTTCAGCTAGAATTCATTAAAGGTGCTGTAGCTCCTATCACACACACACACACACCGTCTGTGCCTGTTTAGAAAGCCTTTATTCGTTCTATTCCGGGTGCTGTGTAAAGGTCATCATTAAATTATTATTATTATTATTAATTTAACTCATTCAACCTCGGAAGAGGTTTGGGATGGAGAGAGGAGAGAGTATTAAAGTGTTTGGGAGATGAAACATCCTCTTTGTCTCTGTAGAGAGGCAGGGTGGTGTGGTAGTGGTTCTGTAGAGAGGCAGGGTGGTGTGGTAGTGGTTCTGTAGAGAGGCAGGGTGGTGTGGTACTGGTTCTGTAGAGAGGCAGGGTGGTGTGGTAGTGGTTCTGTAGAGAGGCAGGGTGGTGTGGTAGTGGTTCTGTA
Organism: Oncorhynchus gorbuscha; assembly: GCF_021184085.1. NCBI lineage: Eukaryota > Metazoa > Chordata > Actinopteri > Salmoniformes > Salmonidae > Oncorhynchus > Oncorhynchus gorbuscha. The sequence continues at coordinate 65,366 of NW_025746889.1, forward strand.
GAGAGGCAGGGTGGTGTGGTACTGGTTCTGTAGAGAGGCAGGATGGTGTGGTAGTGGTTCTGTAGAGAGGCAGGGTGGTGTGGTACTGGTTCTGTAGAGAGGCAGGATGGTGTGGTAGTGGTTCTGTAGAGAGGCAGGGTGGTGTGGTACTGGTTCTGTAGAGAGGCAGGGTGGTGTGGTAGTGGTTCTGTAGAGAGGCAGGGTGGTGTGGTAGTGGTTCTGTAGAGAGGCAGGGTGGTGTGGTACTGGTTCTGTAGAGAGGCAGGGTGGTGTGGTAGTGGTTCTGTAGAGAGGCAGGGTGGTGTGGTAGTGGTTCTGTAGAGAGGCAGGATGGTGTGGTAGTGGTTCTGTAGAGAGGCAGGGTGGTGTGGTAGTGGTTCTGTAGAGAGGCAGGGTGGTGTGGTAGTGGTTCTGTAGAGAGGCAGGGTGGTGTGGTAGTGGTTCTGTAGAGAGGCAGGATGGTGTGGTAGTGGTTCTGTAGAGAGGCAGGGTGGTGTGGTAGTGGTTCTGTAGAGAGGCAGGATGGTGTGGTAGTGGTTCTGTAGAGAGGCAGGGTGGTGTGGTAGTGGTTCTGTAGAGAAGCAGGGTGGTGTGGTAGTGGTTCTGTAGAGAGGCAGGGTGGTGTGGTAGTGGTTCTGTAGAGAGGCAGGATGGTGTGGTAGTGGTTCTGTAGAGAGGCAGGGTGGTGTGGTAGTGGTTCTGTAGAGAGGCAGGGTGGTGTGGTAGTGGTTCTGTAGAGAGGCAGGGTGGTGTGGTAGTGGTTCTGTAGAGAGGCAGGGTGGTGTGGTGTGGTAGTGGTTCTGTAGGGAGGCAGGGTGGTGTGGTAGTGGTAGTGGTTCTGTAGAGAGGCAGGGTGGTGTGGTAGTGGTTCTGTAGAGAGGCAGGGTGGTGTGGTAGTGGTTCTGTAGAGAGGCAGGGTGGTGTGGTAGTGGTTCTGTAGAGAGGCAGGATGGTGTGGTAGTGGTTCTGTAGAGAGGCAGGGTGGTGTGGTAGTGGTTCTGTAGAGAGGCAGGGTGGTGTGGTAGTGGTTCTGTAGAGAGGCAGGGTGGTGTGGTAGTGGTTCTGTAGAGAGGCAGGGTGGTGTGGTAGTGGTTCTGTAGAGAGGCAGGGTGGTGTGGTAGTGGTTCTGTAGAGAGGCAGGGTGGTGTGGTAGTGGTTCTGTAGAGAGGCAGGGTGGTGTGGTAGTGGTTCTGTAGAGAGGCAGGATGGTGTGGTAGTGGTTCTGTAGAGAGGCAGGGTGGTGTGGTAGTGGTTCTGTAGAGAGGCAGGGTGGTGTGGTAGTGGTTCTGTAGAGAGGCAGGGTGGTGTGGTAGTGGTTCTGTAGAGAGGCAGGGTGGTGTGGTAGTGGTTCTGTAGAGAGGCAGGGTGGTGTGGTAGTGGTTCTGTAGAGATGCAGGGTGGTATGGTAGTGGTTCTATAGAGAGGCAGGATGGTGTGGTAGTGGTTCTGTAGAGAGGCTGGTTGGCTGGCTGGCTGGCTGGCTGGTTGGCTGGTTGGCTGGCTGGTTGGCTGGCTGGCTGGCTGGCTGGGTGGGCGGCTGGCTGGCTGGCTGGTTGGCTGGCTGGGTGGGTGGCTCCTGCTGCTTGCTCTCAGCTCACAGCGATCTTCCTTGATCCCACTTTCATAGGAGTCAATGAATGCACTTGAAATGCCCTTTCTCTCTTTCTTTCAGCCACCTTACCTTAGTGCTAGTAGGGGCTTACCTTAGTGCTAGTAGGGGCTTACCTTAGTGCTTCCCTGTCTCCTACTGTAGTAGGGGCTTACCTTAGTGCTTCCCTGTCTCCTACTGTAGTAGGGGCTTACCTTAGTGCTTCCCTGTCTCCTACTGTAGTAGGGGTTTACCTTAGTGCCTCCCTGTCTCCTACTGTAGTAGGGGCTGACCTTAGTGCTTCCCTGTCTCCTGCTGTAGTAGGGGTTTACCTTAGTGCCTCCCTGTCTCCTACTGTAGTAGGGGCTTACCTTAGTGCCTCCCTGTCTCCTACTGTAGTAGGGGCTGACCTTAGTGCTTCCCTGTCTCCTGCTGTAGTAGGGGTTTACCTTAGTGCCTCCCTGTCTCCTACTGTAGTAGGGCTTACACTTAGTGCCTCCCTGTCTCCTACTGTAGTAGGGGCTTACCTTAGTGCTAGTAGGGGCTTACCTTAGTGCCTCCCTGTCTTGTGCCTCATAACTCATCTCTTATGTCAGAGTTGAACACACTGAAAGGTATTGTGTTTTTACCCCAGTACATATGTTTGCTCAGCTAGCTATTGACTAGTACTGCCAGCTAGCTAATGACTAGTACTGCCAGCTAGCTAATGACTAGTACTGCCAGCTAGCTAATGAGTAGTACTGCCAGCTAGCTAATGACTAGTACTGCCAGCTAGCTAATGACTAGTACTGCCAGCTAGCTAATGACTAGTACTGCCAGCTAGCTAATGAGTAGTACTGCCAGCTAGCTAATGACTAGTACTGCCAGCTAGCTAATGACTAGTACTGCCAGCTAGCCAATGACTAGTACTGCCAGCTAGCCAATGACTAGTGTTGCCAGCTAGCTAATGACTAGTACTGCCAGCTAGCTAATGACTAGTACTGCCAGGTAGCTAATGACTAGTACTGCCAGCCAGCCAAGTGTTGCTTTGTTCGGTTCAACAAATTGAAGTCAGAGAATCAGAGGGGCACTTTCTGAGGGTCTAGGCTTTATCTGTGTTCCCTCTAGACCCTGAGCGGGCGACTCCGGTCGAGAGTTAATAAGCTGTCTAGGTCTCTTTGTGCCCTGCTGTCAGAATAACACAGATATTTTCACTAGGGTCCATAGGGCACTGGTCAATAGTAGCTCACTGTATAGGGAATAGGGTGCCATTTGGGACAGATACACCAATCTGTCCAGGTTGCTTTGTGCCCTGCTGTCAGATTACCAGAGAGGCATGGGGAATGCCAGGAGATGCCAGAGCAGATAGGAGGGCTGCAGGGCCATCCCAAGGTGTACCCTATTCCTATTTAGTGCACTACTTTTGATCAGACCCATAGAGTCGTGGTCTAAAGTAGTGCACTAAATAGGGCATAGTGTGCACTTTGTGACTGAGGCCAGTACTGGCAATCTGAACTGTCCTCTAAACACCCCCCCCCATGCTATCAGTTACAACCATCGACTGACGAGCTCTCTGACTGATTCTTTTGAGAGGAAAGGCGGTCAGTCTGTGTGGCTTTTTCTAATCGCTGCAGAGTGAGACCGGTCTCGGAGGAAATCACAACAGAGGTGGCAGTGTCACAGATCCATCCTCCCCACTCACCTTCTCTACCTCACCCCTCAACTGTCCAATCTCTCAGACCTGCAGGCAGCCACATACCCCCCTCCCTCCTCCCTCAACCCCCCTCCTTACTCCTCCCCACCCTCCAATCTCTTAGGCATCCAAGCCACATACCTCCCCCTCCCTCTTCCCTCCAATCTCTTAGGCATCCAAGCCACATTACCCTCCCCCCCTCCTTACTCCTCTTCCCTCCAATCTCTTAGGCATCCAAGCCACATACCCTCCCCTCTCCTCACTCCTCTACCCTCCAATCTCTTAGGCATCCAAGCCACATACCCCCCCCTCCCCCTCCCCCAATCCCTCCTCCCTCAACCCTCCAATCTCTTAGGCATCCAAGCCACATACCCTCCCCCTCCCTCTACCCTCCAATCTCTTAGGCATCCAAGCCACATATCCCCCCTCCCTCAACCCTCCAATCTCTTAGGCATCCAAGCCACACATTTCCCCCCCCCTCAACCCTCCAATCTCTTAGGCATCCAAGCCACATATCCCCCCCCCCTCCCTCTACCCTCCAATCTCTTAGGCATCCAAGCCACATATCCCCCCCTCCCTCAACCCTCCAATCTCTCAGACCCCTAGACATCAAAGCATCTACAGGGCCTCCAGATAGTATTCATACCCCTGGACTTATTCCACAGTTTGTTGTATTACAGCCTGAATTCAAAATGGATTCAATATATCTTTGATTTTTATCACCTATCTACACACAATACTCCATAATGACATCACAATACTCCATAATGACATCACAATACTCCACAATGACATTACAATACTCCATAATGACATCACACTACTCCACAATGACATCACAATACTCCATAATGACATCACAATACTGCACAATGAAATCACAATACTCCATAACGACATCACAATACTCCACAATGACATCACAATACTCCATAATGACATCACAATACTCCACAATGACATCACAATGCTCCACAATGACATCACAATACTCCATAATGACATCACAATACTCCACAATGACATCACAGTACTCCACAATGACATCACAATACTCCACAATGACATCACAATACTCCACAATGACATCACACTACTCCACAATGACATCACAATACTCCACAATGACATCACAATACTCCATAATGACATCACACTACTCCACAATGACATCACAATACTCCACAATGACATCACAATACTCCACAATGACATCACAATACTCCTCAGAGAGAATTGTATGTGTGGGGTACAGAGATGAGGTAGTCATGACAAAAATCATGTTAAACACTATTATTGCACACAGAGTGAGTCCATGCAACTTGTTATATGACTTGGTAAGCAAACTCTCTCTGAATTTAGTTAAGCTTGCCATAACAAAAACATTTGAGCTTTTCTTATTAATTTGTAAACATTTGTGAAAACATGATTCCACTTTTGTCGGCCAGTGACACACAATGTCATTTGAATCCATTGATAACCCTTAACAGCAGTCGACACTTTCTGAAGGCACTATAACCAACCAGGTGTTGCTCTAGCAGCTTTATCTCTCATTTTATGCTGGTGTTTGTGGAGATAGACCCCCCCCCCCCATCCCTGTGGTCTGCTGAGACATCACTACTGCAGGATGTGAGGGACATTTAGTGGTAATTACCATGGTTACCTTTACCTTGTGATAACCCTTAACAGCAGCAGGTTTGGGATTACCGTCATTTATGTTAATCAAACCTGGCACATACCTTAGCTAAATCATGCCTTGTTCACTTAGTAGTTTCTATTATCATGAACCAGGAAGTGTAGCAGTCTGTGTATCTGTCCTCCTCTCCCTCTTTCCTTACAATCTTAGAATGCTACGGGTTCCTAAAAGGTTCTGTGGCTATCCCCATAGGAGAACCCTTTTTGGTTCCGTGTATAACTGTTTTTGGTCCCACGTAGAACCTTATGTGGAAAGGGTTCTACGTGGAACCAAAAGGGTTCTACCTGGAACCAAAATGGTTCTACCTGGAACCTAAAGGGGTTCTACAAATGGTTCTCCTATGGGGACATCTAAAAAAACCTTTTAGGTTCTAGACAGAGATTTTTGATGGTAATTTCCATTTCCTGTCATTTTGCCAGTACATTAGCTTTCAGTCAGACATAAACACAACAGCAAATAGTGCAGTCAGCACATCTCCTATACCCTCCCTCCTTTCCTCCTCTCTCTCTTTTCCTCTATCCCTCCCTCCTCTCCTTCTCCATTTTCCTCCCTCCATCCTCCCATCCCTCCCTCCTCTCCCTTTATTCCTCCTTCCTTCCCTCCTCTCCCTCTGTCCCTCTCTCTCCCTCCTCTCCTTCTCCCTTTTCCTCTATCCCTCCCTCCTCTCCTTCTCCCTTTTCCTCTCTCCATCCTCCCATCCCTCCCTCCTCTCCCTTTATTCCTCCTTCCCTCCCTCCTCTCCCTCTGTCCCTCTCTCTCCCTCCTCTCCTTCTCCCTTTTCCTCTATCCCTCCCTCCTCTCCTTCTCCCTTTTCCTCTCTCCATCCTCCCATCCCTCCCTCCTCTCCCTTTATTCCTCCTTCCCTCCCTCCTCTCCCTCTATCCCTCTATCTCTCCCTCCTCTGCTTCTCCCTCTATCCCTCCCTCCCTCCCTCCTCTGCTTCTCCCTCTATCCCTCCATCCCTCCCTCCCTCCTCTGCTTCTCCCTCTATCGCTCCATCCCTCCCTCCCTCCTCTGCGTCTCCCTCTATTCCTCTATCCCTCCCTCCCTCCCTCCCTCATCTCCTTCTCCCTTTTCCTCCCTCCATCCTCCCATTCCTCCCTCCCTTCCGTACAGTTTTAGCAAACGGGAATTTTAGCTCTGAGAGCAGTTTACCCCTGAATCCATTTGGTTAATAGGCCCATTAAGCGGCATGGGGAGACAGAACAAGAGAGGAGAGAGGATAGAGAGAGAGTGAAAGAGAGAGCGAGACAGACAGAGAGAAGGGAGAGAGAGAATGGAGAGAGAGAGGAAGAGAGAAAGATTGAGAGAGAGAGAGAGAGAGAGAGAGAGAGAGAGAGAGAGAGAGAGAGAGAGAGAGAGAGAGTTGTGGCTGAGCATGACGTTAATTCTGGGTAATTTATTACCCTGGCTGGGTGGCGGACAGGGCGGGACAGGGGGAGGGAGGGAGCCCCTGACAGATCTGTCTCATAGGGATCACACACACACACACAGCCAGCCTTGTGTGGTCACCACCATCGCCTGGCTACCTTAGTGGTAACGGTGACCACACAGCCAGCCTTGTGTGGTCACCACCATCGCCTGGCTACCTTAGTGGTAACGGTGACCACACAGCCAGCCTTGTGTGGTCACCACCATCGCCTGGCTACCTTAGTGGTAACGGTGACCACACAGCCAGCCTTGTGTGGTCACCACCATCGCCTGGCTACCTTAGTGGTAACGGTGACCACACAGCCAGCCTTGTGTGGTCACCACCATCGCCTGGCTACCTTAGTGGTAACGGTGACCACACAGCCAGCCTTGTGTGGTCACCACCATCGCCTGGCTACCTTAGTGGTAACGGTGACCACACAGCCAGCCTTGTGTGGTCACCACCATCGCCTGGCTACCTTAGTGGTAACGGTGACGCCGCAGCTCCTGCCACGGTTCTGCTCACGGTGGCTGATACAAGTGTGATGTAAAGCCCCCGGGTACTGCAGGAAAACAATGGTGAGGACAGGACACACATACACAGACTGACAGCTTCAACAGGCAGGAGACTGAAAGCACACCTGTGGAGAGTGAGAACCTAATCACATCTCCCCCTGTGTTATGGCCACTAGCTAGCTGCCTAATCACATCTCCCCCTGTGTTATGGCCACTAGCTAGCTGCCTAATCACATCTCCCCCTGTGTTATGGCCACTAGCTAGCTGCCTAATCACATCTCCCCCTGTGTTATGGCCACTAGCTAGCTGCCTAATCACATCTCCCCCTGTGTTATGGCCACTAGCTAGCTGCCTAATCACATCTCCCCTGTGTTATGGCCACTAGCTAGCTGCCTAATCACATCTCCCCCTGTGTTATGGCCACTAGCTAGCTGCCTAATCACATCTCCCCCTGTGTTATGGCCACTAGCTAGCTGCCTAATCACATCTCCCCCTGTGTTATGGCCACTAGCTAGCTGCCTAATCACATCTCCCCCTGTGTTATGGCCACTAGCTAGCTGCCTAATCACATCTCCCCTGTGTTATGGCCACTAGCTAGCTGCCTAATCACATCTCCCCTGTGTTATGGCCACTAGCTAGCTGCCTAATCACATCTCCCCTGTGTTATGGCCACTAGCTGCCTAATCACATCTCCCCTGTGTTATGGCCACTAGCTAGCTGCCTAATCACATCTCCCCTGTGTTATGGCCACTAGCTAGCTGCCTAATCACATCTCCCCTGTGTTATGGCCACTAGCTAGCTGCCTAATCACATCTCCCCTGTGTTATGGCCACTAGCTAGCTGCCTAATCACATCTCCCCTGTGTTATGGCCACTAGCTAGCTGCCTAATCACATCTCCCCCTGTGTTATGGCCACTAGCTAGCTGCCTAATCACATCTCCCCTGTGTTATGGCCACTAGCTAGCTGCCTAATCACATCTCCCCTGTGTTATGGCCACTAGCTAGCTGCCTAATCACATCTCCCCGTGTTATGGCCACTAGCTAGCTGCCTAATCACATCTCCCCTGTGTTATGGCCACTAGCTAGCTGCCTAATCACATCTCCCCTGTGTTATGGCCACTAGCTAGCTGCCTAATCACATCTCCCCCTGTGTTATGGCCACTAGCTAGCTGCCTAATCACATCTCCCCTGTGTTATGGCCACAAGCTAGCTGCCTAATCACATCTCCCCTGTGTTATGGCCACTAGCTAGCTGCCTAATCACATCTCCCCTGTGTTATGGCCACTAGCTAGCTGCCTAATCACATCTCCCCTGTGTTATGGCCACTAGCTAGCTGCCTAATCACATCTCCCCTGTGTTATGGCCACTAGCTAGCTGCCTAATCACATCTCCCCTGTGTTATGGCCACTAGCTAGCTGCCTAATCACATCTCCCCTGTGTTATGGCCACTAGCTAGCTGCCTAATCACATCTCCCCTGTGTTATGGCCACTATAGCTGCCTAATCACATCTCCCCTGTGTTATGGCCACTAGCTAGCTGCCTAATCACATCTCCCCTGTGTTATGGCCACTAGCTAGCTGCCTAATCACATCCCCTGTGTTATGGCCACTAGCTAGCTGCCTAATCACATCTCCCCTGTGTTATGGCCACTAGCTAGCTGCCTAATCACATCTCCCCTGTGTTATGGCCACTAGCTAGCTGCCTAATCACATCTCCCCCTGTGTTATGGCCACTAGCTAGCTGCCTAATCACATCTCCCCCCGTGTTATGGCCACTAGCTAGCTGCCTAATCACATCTCCCCCTGTGTTATGGCCACTAGCTAGCTGCCTAATCACATCTCCCCTGTGTTATGGCCACTAGCTAGCTGCCTAATCACATCTCCCCTGTGTTATGGCCACTAGCTAGCTGCCTAATCACATCTCCCCTGTGTTATGGCCACTAGCTAGCTGCCTAATCACATCTCCCCTGTTTATGGCCACTAGCTAGCTGCCTAATCACATCTCCCCTGTGTTATGGCCACTAGCTAGCTGCCTAATCACATCTCCCCTGTGTTATGGCCACTAGCTAGCTGCCTAATCACATCTCCCCTGTGTTATGGCCACTAGCTAGCTGCCTAATCACATCTCCCCTGTGTTATGGCCACAAGCTAGCTGCCTAATCACATCTCCCCTGTGTTATGGCCACTAGCTAGCTGCCTAATCACATCTCCCCTGTGTTATGGCCACTAGCTAGCTGCCTAATCACATCTCCCCTGTGTTATGGCCACTAGCTAGCTGCCTAATCACATCTCCCCTGTGTTATGGCCACTAGCTAGCTGCCTAATCACATCTCCCCCTGTGTTATGGCCACTAGCTAGCTGCCTAATCACATCTCCCCTGTGTTATGGCCACTAGCTAGCTGCCTAATCACATCTCCCCTGTTTTATGGCCACAAGCTAGCTGCCTAATCACATCTCCCCTGTGTTATGGCCACTAGCTAGCTGCCTAATCACATCTCCCCTGTGTTATGGCCACTAGCTAGCTGCCTAATCACATCTCCCCTGTGTTATGGCCACTAGCTAGCTGCCTAATCACATCTCCCCTGTGTTATGGCCACTAGCTAGCTGCCTAATCACATCTCCCCTGTGTTATGGCCACTAGCTAGCTGCCTAATCACATCTCCCCTGTGTTATGGCCACTAGCTAGCTGCCTAATCACATCTCCCCTGTGTTATGGCCACTAGCTAGCTGCCTAATCACATCTCCCCTGTGTTATGGCCACTAGCTAGCTGCCTAATCACATCTCCCCCTGTGTTATGGCCACTAGCTAGCTGCCTAATCACATCTCCCCTGTGTTATGGCCACAAGCTAGCTGCCTAATCACATCTCCCCTGTGTTATGGCCACTAGCTAGCTGCCTAATCACATCTCCCCTGTGTTATGGCCACTAGCTAGCTGCCTAATCACATCTCCCCTGTGTTATGGCCACTAGCTAGCTGCCTAATCACATCTCCCCTGTGTTATGGCCACTAGCTAGCTGCCTAATCACATCTCCCCTGTGTTATGGCCACTAGCTAGCTGCCTAATCACATCTCCCCTGTGTTATGGCCACTAGCTAGCTGCCTAATCACATCTCCCCTGTTTTATGGCCACAAGCTAGCTGCCTAATCACATCTCCCCTGTGTTATGGCCACTAGCTAGCTGCCTAATCACATCTCCCCTGTGTTATGGCCACTAGCTAGCTGCCTAATCACATCTCCCCTGTGTTATGGCCACTAGCTAGCTGCCTAATCACATCTCCCCTGTGTTATGGCCACTAGCTAGCTGCCTAATCACATCTCCCCTGTGTTATGGCCACTAGCTAGCTGCCTAATCACATCTCCCCCTGTGTTATGGCCACTAGCTAGCTGCCTAATCACATCTCCCCCTGTGTTATGGCCACTAGCTAGCTGCCTAATCACATCTCCCCCTGTGTTATGGCCACTAGCTAGCTGCCTAATCACATCTCCCCCTGTGTTATGGCCACTAGCTAGCTGCCTAATCACATCTCCCCCTGTGTTATGGCCACTAGCTAGCTGCCTAATCACATCTCCCCCTGTGTTATGGCCACTAGCTAGCTGCCTAATCACATCCCCTGTGTTATGGCCACTAGCTAGCTGCCTAATCACATCTCCCCCTGTGTTATGGCCACTAGCTAGCTGCCTAATCACATCTCCCCCTGTGTTATGGCCACTAGCTAGCTGCCTAATCACATCTCCCCCTGTGTTATGTGTTATGGCTATGTGTTTAACTGACTTGTTAAATAAAGATTAAATAAACTTGTAAAAAAATTGATGTATAAAAAAATAGAAGAATTGGCCAAATCGGTGTCCAAAAATACCGATTTCCGACTGTTGTTGAAAACATGAAATCGGCCCTAATTAATCGGCCATTCCGATTAATCGGTCGACCTCTAGTCCAGAGTAGTGATGCTAGTCAGCGGGCGGGTGCGGGCAGCGAACATTTAGTTTTAGCATTTAGTTTTACTAGCGTTTAAGAGCAGTTGGAGGCCACGGATAGAGAGTTGTATGGCATTGAAGCTCGTTTGGAGGTTTGTTAACACAGTGTCCAAAGAAGGGCCAGAAGTATACAGAATGGTGTCGTCTGCGTAGAGGTGGATCAGAGACTCACCAGCAGCAAGAGCAACATCATTGATATATACAGAGAAAAGAGTTGGCCCGAGAATCGAACCCTGTGGTACCCCCATAAGAGACTGCCCGAGGTCTGGACAACAGGCCCTCCGATTTGACACACTGAACTCTGTCTGAGAGGTAGTTGGTGAACCAGGCATTTGAGAAACCAAGGCTGTTGAGTCTGCCAATAAGAATACGGTGATTGACAAGAGTTTTAACTCCAATCCTGTTCCCGGAGAGCTACCCTCCTGTAGAAGGTAACAGGGTTGGAGGGAATTAGATGACTTCATAAAAGATGCACCGGGTTGACCTGACAGCTGAGAGGACCATATTCACGATCAGCACCAGGCATTCTCACTTTTCTATCCATTTTATGAGCCAACAGGAAGAGAGGTCGTCTCTCTGAGGATAGCGTCAGACTGATAGGGAAAATATCTTGGGCAGAGAGGTGGAGGCTGTAGTTCTCTCTCTCATGTTTCGCCAGTGGGATCAGAGTGCACCATGGGATGCCTTGGGGGTTGGATGGAGCTCAAAGAAGACCTGTCAAGCCTCCCGTCGGACGTCCATACCATTATCAGTTCAGGACATCAGTATAGCCCACACTAGCTAAGCGAATATACTGTGTAACATTACATAAGCCTTATACCAGAAATACTACTAGCCAGTAGAATGATGTTATTACCATGTACCAAGTGTTACTGATTTATAATAGTAAAATCAACATCAAGGATTTCAAATAAATAATGATGCAGACACACGCACATCTTTCTTAACAGAACAGACTATCTGAATAATGAATAATGAATAATGAACTGAGCTTCCACCAGAACATTAAGGTGTGGTTCTGGTGGACCTGAGCAGTCCTCCCTGCAGAGCTGTGGTTCTGGTGGACCTGAGCAGTCCTCTCTGCAGAGGTGTGGTTCTGGTGGACCTGAGCAGTCCTCTCTGCAGAGGTGTGGTTCTGGTGGACCTGAGCAGTCCTCTCTGCAGAGCTGTGGTTCTGGTGGACCTGAGCAGTCCTCCCTGCAGAGCTGTGGTTCTGGTGGACCTGAGCAGTCCTCTCTGCAGAGCTGTGGTTCTGGTGGACCTGAGCAGTCCTCCCTGCAGAGCTGTGGTTCTGGTGGACCTGAGCAGTCCTCCCTGCAGAGCTGTGGTTCTGGTGGACCTGAGCAGTCCTCTCTGCAGAGCTGTGGTTCTGGTGGACCTGAGCAGTCCTCTCTGCAGAGGTGTGGTTCTGGTGGACCTGAGCAGTCCTCTCTGCAGAGCTGTGGTTCTGGTGGACCTGAGCAGTCCTCTCTGCAGAGCTGTGGTTCTGGTGGACCTGAGCAGTCCTCTCTGCAGAGGTGTGGTTCTGGTGGACCTGAGCAGTCCTCCCTGCAGAGGTGTGGTTCTGGTGGACCTGAGCAGTCCTCTCTGCAGAGCTGTGGTTCTGGTGGACCTGAGCAGTCCTCTCTGCAGAGCTGTGGTTCTGGTGGACCTGAGCAGTCTCTGCAGAGGTGTGGTTCTGACCTGAGCAGTCCTCCCTGCAGAGGTGTGGTTCTGGTGGACCTGAGCAGTCCTCCCTGCAGAGGTGTGGTTCTGGTGGACCTGAGCAGTCCTCTCTGCAGAGGTGTGGTTCTGGTGGACCTGAGCAGTCCTCCCTGCAGAGCTGTGATTCTGGTGGACCTGAGCAGTCCTCTCTGCAGAGGTGTGGTTCTGGTGGACCTGAGCAGTCCTCTCTGCAGAGGTGTGGTTCTGGTGGACCTGAGCAGTCCTCTCTGCAGAGGTGTGGTTCTGGTGGACCTGAGCAGTCCTCCCTGCAGAGCTGTGGTTCTGGTGGACCTGAGCAGTCCTCCCTGCAGAGCTGTGGTTCTGGTGGACCTGAGCAGTCCTCCCTGCAGAGCTGTGGTTCTGGTGGACCTGAGCAGTCCTCTCTGCAGAGCTGTGGTTCTGGTGGACCTGAGCAGTCCTCTCTGCAGAGGTGTGGTTCTGGTGGACCTGAGCAGTCCTCCCTGCAGAGCTGTGGTTCTGGTGGACCTGAGCAGTCCTCCCTGCAGAGCTGTGGTTCTGGTGGACCTGAGCAGTCCTCTCTGCAGAGGTGTGGTTCTGGTGGACCTGAGCAGTCCTCTCTGCAGAGGTGTGGTTCTGGTGGACCTGAGCAGTCCTCTCTGCAGAGGTGTGGTTCTGGTGGACCTGAGCAGTCCTCTCTGCAGAGGTGTGGTTCTGGTGGACCTGAGCAGTCCTCCCTGCAGAGCTGTGGTTCTGGTGGACCTGAGCAGTCCTCCCTGCAGAGCTGTGGTTCTGGTGGACCTGAGCAGTCCTCCCTGCAGAGCTGTGGTTCTGGTGGACCTGAGCAGTCCTCTCTGCAGAGCTGTGGTTCTGGTGGACCTGAGCAGTCCTCCCTGCAGAGCTGTGGTTCTGGTGGACCTGAGCAGTCCTCCCTGCAGAGGTGTGGTTCTGGTGGACCTGAGCAGTCCTCTCTGCAGAGCTGTGGTTCTGGTGGACCTGAGCAGTCCTCCCTGCAGAGGTGTGGTTCTGGTGGACCTGTGTACTGATTGTCTAATTGTCTCTATAAACACCATGTTTTAAATCGAAAACATCTTGCCGTGGTACGTTTATCTTGGCAAGCCAAATCCTATTCCCAAATATATATGGGGAATGTAATGCCATTTGGGACTTAGCCGAGCAGATGTGTTCTTGAGCTGTTTTACTGTGGCAGTAAACAATGTGTAGAAAGCACTGACTGTATGTTCAGTACATCCTGTGTACAGTACAGTCAAATGTACGGTACCATGCAGACATACAGTATCTATGGAACCATCGCTCGCTGTCCTGTCAGGATTCTCTACCAGAACACATCTGAGGCTGCTGCTGTGTCCACATGGAACACTATTCCCTACGTTAGGATGCTCGTCAAGATGGAGTTGAGAAGTTCTAGAAAACAACACCAGAACTCCAGGAGCCTTTGGAGCTGCTAGATAACTGTGAGGGGACAGGAATTGGTGTCCACATACCTTGACATCCAGCTGTAGTTCTCTCTCTCTCTCTCTCTCTCTCTCTCTCTCTCTCTCTCTCTCTCTCTCTCTCTCTCTCTCTCTCTCTCTCTCTCTCTCTCTCTCTCTCTCTCTCTCTCTCTCTCTCTCTCTCTCTCTCTCTCTCTCTCTCTCTCTCTCTCTCTCTCTCTCTCTCTCTCTCTCTCTCTCTCTCTCAAACTACTGTCAACTACATCTCTCCTTCTCCCAAACTACTGTCAACTACATCTCTCCTTCTCCCCAAACTACTGTCAACTACATCTCTCTCTCTCTCTCTCTCTCTCTCTCTCTCTCTCTCTCTCTCTCTCTCTCTCTCTCTCTCTCTCTCTCTCTCTCTCTCTCTCTCTCTCTCTCTCTCTCTCTCTCTCTCTCTCTCTCTCTCTCTCTCTCTCTCTCTCTCTCTCTCTCTCTCTCTCTCTCTCTCTCTCTCTCTCTCTCTCTCCCAAACTACTGTCAACTACATCTCTCTCCTTCTCCCAAACTACTGTCAACTACATCTCTCCTTCTCCCAAACTACTGTCAACTACATCTCTCTCCTTCTCCCAAACTACTGTCAACTACATCTCTCTCCTTCTCCCAAACTACTGTCAACTACATCTCTCTCCTTCTCCCAAACTACTGTCAACTACATCTCTCTCCTTCTCCCAAACTACTGTCAACTACATCTCTCTCTCTCTCTCTCTCTCTCTCTCTCTCTCTCTCTCTCTCTCTCTCTCTCTCTCTCTCTCTCTCTCTCTCTCTCTCTCTCTCTCTCTCTCTCTCTCTCTCTCTCTCTCTCTCTCTCTCTCTCTCTCTCAAACTACTGTCAACTACATCTCTCTCCTTCTCCCAAACTACTGTCAACTACATCTCTCTCCTTCTCCCAAACTACTGTCAACTCTCTCTCTCTCTCTCTCTCTCTCTCTCTCTCTCTCTCTCTCTCTCTCTCTCTCTCTCTCTCTCTCTCTCTCTCTCTCTCTCTCTCTCTCTCTCTCTCTCTCTCAAACTACTGTCAACTACATCTCTCTCCTTCTCCCAAACTACTGTCAACTACATCTCTCTCCTTCTCCCAAACTACTGTCAACTACATCTCATCTCTCTCTCTCTCTCTCTCTCTCTCTCTCTGTCTCTCTCTCTCTCTCTCTCTCTCTCTCTCTCTCTCTCTCTCTCTCTCTCTCTCTCTCTCTCTCTCTCTCTCTCTCTCTCTCTCTCTCTCTCTCTCTCTCTCTCTCTCTCTCTCTCTCTCTCTCTCTCCCAAACTACTGTCAACTACATCTCTCTCCTTCTCCCAAACTACTGTCAACTACATCTCTCTCCTTCTCCCAAACTACTGTCAACTACATCTCTCTCTCTCTCTCTCTCTCTCTCTCTCTCTCTCTCTCTCTCTCTCTCTCTCTCTCTCTCTCTCTCTCTCTCTCTCTCTCTCTCTCTCTCTCTCTCTCTCTCTCTCTCTCTCTCTCTCTCTCTCTCTCTCAAACTACTGTCAACTACATCTCTCTCCTTCTCCCAAACTACTGTCAACTACATCTCTCTCTCTCTCTCTCTCAAACTACTCTCTCTCTCTCTCTCTCTCTCTCTCTCTCTCTCTCTCTCTCTCTCTCTCTCAAACTCTCTCTCTCTCTCTCTCTCTCTCTCTCTCTCTCTCTCTCTCTCTCTCTCTCTCCCAAACTACTGTCAACTACATCTCTCTCCTTCTCCCAAACTACTGTCAACTACATCTCTCTCCTTCTCCCAAACTACTGTCAACTACATCTCTCTCCTTCTCCCAAACTACTGTCAACTACATCTCTCTCTCTCTCTCTCTCTCTCTCTCTCTCTCTCTCTCTCTCTCTCTCTCTCCCAAACTCTCTCTCAACTCTCTCTCTCTCTCTCTCTCTCTCTCTCTCTCTCTCTCTCTCTCTCTCTCTCTCTCTCTCTCTCTCTCTCTCTCTCTCCCAAACTACTGTCAACTACATCTCTCTCCTTCTCCCAAACTACTGTCAACTACATCTCTCTCCTTCTCCCAAACTACTGTCAACTACATCTCTCTCTCTCTCTCTCTCTCTCTCTCTCTCTCTCTCTCTCTCTCTCTCTCTCTCTCTCTCTCTCTCTCTCTCTCTCTCTCTCTCTCTCTCTCTCTCTCCCAAACTACTGTCAACTACATCTCTCTCCTTCTCCCAAACTACTGTCAACTACATCTCTCTCCTTCTCCCAAACTACTGTCAACTACATCTCTCTCCTTCTCCCAAACTACTGTCAACTACATCTCTCTCTCTCTCTCTCTCTCTCTCTCTCTCTCTCTCTCTCTCTCTCTCTCTCTCTCTCTCTCTCTCTCTCTCTCTCTCTCTCTCTCTCTCTCTCTCTCTCTCTCTCTCCCAAACTACTGTCAACTACATCTCTCCTTCTCCCAAACTACTGTCAACTACATCTCTCTCCTTCTCCCAAACTACTGTCAACTACATCTCTCTCTCTCTCTCTCTCTCTCTCTCTCTCTCTCTCTCTCTCTCTCTCTCTCTCTCTCTCTCTCTCTCTCTCTCTCTCTCTCTCTCTCTCTCAAACTACTGTCAACTACATCTCTCTCCTTCTCCCAAACTACTGTCAACTACATCTCTCTCTCTCTCTCTCTCTCTCTCTCTCTCTCTCTCTCTCCCAAACTACTGTCAACTACATCTCTCTCCTTCTCCCAAACTACTGTCAACTACATCTCTCTCCTTCTCCCAAACTACTGTCAACTACATCTCTCTCCTTCTCCCAAACTACTGTCAACTACATCTCTCTCTCTCTCTCTCTCTCTCTCTCTCTCTCTCTCTCTCTCTCTCTCTCTCTCTCTCTCTCTCTCTCTCTCTCTCTCTCTCTCTCTCTCTCTCTCTCTCTCTCTCTCTCTCTCTCTCTCTCTCTCTCTCTCTCTCTCTCTCTCTCTCTCTCTCTCTCTCTCTCTCT